>NC_066532.1:18675126-18677626 GCF_024679095.1 Eriocheir sinensis | reverse complement strand
GCTGATCGGGTTGGAGCTTATCTTCGTATTTCTGTTTTTATTATTTCTTTTATTTTTTTTTATCTTCATCTATCTATCTGTCTATCTATCTATCTACGTTCATTTATCATTGTTCATTTAATTTATCTATCCCATCTGTTACCATTCTCTCTCTCTCTCTCTCTCTCTCTCTCTCTCTCTCTCTCTCTCTCTCTCTCTCTCTGTCCAGTTTTATTAGAGAACAGAAACCATAAATATCTGTCTCGTCGTGTCCGGGGAGAGAGAGAGAGAGAGAGAGAGAGAGAGAGAGAGAGAGAGAGAGAGAGAGAGAGAGAGAGAATATTCTCCCTCCCCCCCTCTCCTTAGTCCCCTTTCTCCCTCCCCCCCCTTAAAAAGTTCAATTAATTAAAAGTCCAAAATGATGAAGCCTCAAGAGCTAAACAAACAAACGAACGAACGACGGCCCCGTGGAGGGTCGTGTGTGTGTGTGTGTGTGTGTGTGTGTGTGTGTGCGCGGCCATTTAATGAACTTGACTCTCCAGACTTCAATTTAAACTCCGCGTTAAAGGGATGATTGATGATAGAGGAGGAGGAGGAGGAGGAAGAAGGGTAGATGACAGAGGGGGAGGATTGGGGAGTATGAAGGAAGGATAGAGGGAGGAGGAGGAGGAGGAGGAAGGGTGAGTAGGGGGTAGGAAGGAAGGAGGGAAGGGAAAAGGACAGAAGAGAGGGTGAGAAGAGGAAGGGGAGAAAGGGAGAGAATGAAGAGTGGAGAAAGGAGAAAGGGAGGAAGAGAGGAGGATAGGAAAGGAGATGGGGAGGGAAGAGAGAAGGAGGAAGAAGGGAGAGGAAGGAGGAGGATGAGGTGAACGGGAGAAGGAGGGAGAGAGGGAGGGAATGAAGAGTGGAGAAAGGAAGGGAGGAAGAGAGGAGGGGAGGAAAGGGTACGGAGATGGGGAGGGAAGAGAGAAGAAGGAAGAAGGAAGGGAGAAGAGGATAAGGTGAAAGGGAGAAGGAGGGAACACATAGGAAGAACAAACAACAGCAGACCTGCTGGTCCTTACGAGGTTGTTTGTGACAAGCTACACTAACTATCTAATCAAAGGTGGAAGATGAAGGACAGCAAAGGCGAAGGCTCCTCCCCACCCCCCATCCCTCCAGCCAAAGCTGGCAGGAAAGGAAAAAGAACCATGCAGCATGGAAAAACTGCATGGAATTTATGTAGGAAAGAGGAAAGAACTACCATTACTGCTACCACTAACCGGGCGATAAAAGCGGACAAGGACACCAGTATTCGAAAGAACTTAACGTTATTACGACAATGAGTAATATCTTAGTTGCTGGTTGGATTCAAAACACTTGTCTAATCTATTCTTGAAGGCCGTAACTGTTGTACTATCAACGACATCACAAGGTAGAGAGTTCCAAACATTAACAACTCGATTGAAGAAGAAGTGTTTAGCTTCGTGCGACGAGAATCTTTTACCACTTATCTTCAAATTGTGATTTCTTCTTGTTCTATTTGATCGATCAATTGTAAAGTAATCTTCCGCATTAATATCACTGAATCCTTTGAACATTTTAAACACTTCTATTAGATCGCCTCGCATTCTTCGTTTTGATAGGCTGAATAAATTTATTTCTTAAGCCTTGTTCATATGACAAATTTCAACCTAGGAATCATCTTTTGTTACTCTTCGTTGGACCCGTTCCAACTTTTCTATGTCTTTTCTGTAGTAGGGAGACCAAAACTGTACACAGTACTCTAGACGGGGTCGAACCAACGAATTATACAGTTTTAATATTACTTTTCGGATTTATTATTAAAGACTCGTCCGATCAAGCCAACCAATTTGTTTGCAGTTTTAACTACCTCTGAACAATGCTGACCGGGCTTTAAATCGCTTGATATAGTGATTCCAAGATCCTTTCTTTACTTACTGCAGAAAGTTGTTGGCCATTCATTACGTACCGAACGCGATTGTTATTTTTTCCGATGTGCAACACTTTACATTTCTCAACGTTAAATTTCATTTGCCATTGATTGGCCCAACGTGCAAGTCGATCTATATCTGATTGTAAAGCTTCTTCGTCGAGTATCGCAGTTACTTTACTAGCAATTTTGTGTCATCAGCAAATTTTGATACTTTGCAAGTGAGCCCATCATCGATATCATTAACATAAATTAAGAAGAGCATGGGGCCAAGCACTGATCCTTGAGGTACGCCGCTTTTGACATCGAGCCAGTTAGATGTAACACCGTTTAGAACTACTCTCTGTTTCCGCTCAGAGAGCCAGTCCGCAAGCCAATTGTGAATGTTACCTGAGATACCGTGCGCCAGTAGTTTGTTGAGCAATCGTTGGTGGGGACCTTATCAAATGCCTTTTGAAAATCCAGATATATGATATCTACTGATCTGCTTTCATCGAACACCTCAAAATATAGTGAAAAAATCAAGTAAGTTAGTCAAACACGAACGTTTACTACGGAAGCCATGTTGCGAATTATTTATTATATTAT
>NC_066532.1:18592626-18670126 GCF_024679095.1 Eriocheir sinensis | reverse complement strand
TCCAGGTGATATGTTTTTATTTTTTTATATATATATTACAAGCAGGTGTTTGTTGGGGGTTCGGTAGCTTTGCCTCGCTTGTACAGATCATCGAGAGAGCTGGAGGGGAGGGGGGGAGGGGGGGGGGATAAGGGGGGAGAGAGAGGTGAGGGAGGGGAGAGGGAAAGAGGAGTAGGTGGGGTTGTCTCCTGCATTATGTATTGCGTGCAGTAAGTTTCACAATGCAGACATTATGAGCCAAGTACGTGGTGTGAGAGTGAATGAGGGAGGGGGGGGGTGTGCAGTGGCGTACCCTACACACACACACACACACACACACACACACACACACACACACACAGGGGGCTTCGTGGTGCAGTGGTTAGCACACTAGGCTCACAACCGAGAGAGCCCGGGTTCGATTCCCGGGCGGAGTGGAAAAATTTGGGCGGCTTTTCCGATACCCTACGCCACTGACCACCCAGCAGTGAATGGGTACCAGGTATTAATCGGGGGTTGTGTCCTGTCTCCTGGGGTCTGTTCCCTTCTCCTATAATTCCTTCCCCTTCTGTCTCTCTCTCCGGCATATGACCACAGATGTTGCGCCGACTAAACGAAACTTTACACACACACACACACACACACACACACACACATATTTTATTGTATGTGATCATTTTACATTATTATATTATGTATTCCTTGTGCACGCAAACAAGCTTATGATGAAAGGCTCTCATCTCCTAGTTAAGCTGTTATCTCTTGTGAAACGTCGCCTCCGAGGATAACAGCTCGAATGTGTTCCAAAATACTTGATGGTTTTACGAATGTGGACGAATCGAAATTGTTTATGATCGATGACACGTTTCGAACAAGAAGTAATGCCACAAAACTTAAGTGTAAATATATAAATCCAGACTGTACCATTTTTTTCTTCACCAACGATGTAGCGCGAGAATGGAATAAACTCCCGCCTCCAGTGGTCCAGTGCTGTGCGATTGATTCATTTAAAAACAAGCTTGACCGCCACTTTTTTTCAACCTGATATTTACTAAAGTCGAAATGCAATTAAAGCCTTGGCGGCACTTTGATACAGTTTCGCTTAGGCGAGCCACTTAGTCTGAACCATGAGTCTGTGTGGTCTGAATATCTATTAAAACCTAGCTCATTAAATACTCTCCTACATCTCGTTGTCCTAATGAAAAAAAAAACTTTCCTCATCGTCATCCTTTCCAACTTTACCTTGTTTTAATTTCTTCTTTGTCTTCGTTTTCATCTTTTCTTCATCGTCATCCTGTTCAACTTTACCTTGTTTTAATTTCTTCTTTATCTTCGTTTTCATCTTTTCTTCATCATCATCCTTTTGAACATTTACTGAAGAGAACTCGATCCTTTCCGCAGGTGTTGGTTCCTGGCTCCTGATGCTTCGTCCCTTAAAGACAAAGAATTGGACCCAAACCCTGATGCTCTGCCTGCCAACGAGTACCCATCAACCCACCTGTACCTGAGACGATCGTTAATCATGGACATACGGGCAACAGGTGACAGGAGAGAGAGAGAAAGAGGGAGAGGGAGGGAAAGGGGGAAGAAAAAGGGGAAGTATGGGTGACGGGGAGGGAATGGGCAAGCGAGCTGTGAGGAGGAAGAGAAACATGTTGGATAGGGAAGGGAAAGGGAGTTAGTTCAGCTGATCATTGAAGGGAAGGGGAAGGAGTTGATTAGAAAATAGGAAGGGAGAGAAAAGGGTTAAGATAAGGGAGAAAGAAGAGAGATAGGGAAAGGTACAGAAGAGAAATATGTTGGGAAGGGAGGAGAAAGGGAGTGAAGCTATATAAGGGAGAGGAAAGGGAGTTGAGAGTAGAATAGAAAATAAGAAGAGAAAAGGGTTAGGATAAAGGAAAGGGAGAAGGAAGAGTTGAATAAAGTTGAGGACACGTACAGAAGAGATTGGAAAGGGAGTTACGCTATATAAGGGAGAGGAAAGGGAGTTGAAAGTAGAATATAGGAAGAGAATAAAAAAGGGCTAGGAGGATAAAGGGAAGGGAGAAAAGAGTTGAATAAAGTTGAGGAGACGTACAGAAGAGATTGAAAAGGGAGGAAAAAAGGGAGTTAAGCTATATAAGGGAGAGGAAAGGGAGCTGAGAGTATATAATATAGGAAGAGAATGAAAAAGATTTATATTGACATTCTCGCGCTATACAACGTTGGTGAAGAAAAATTTGGTGCAGTCTGAATTTACTTGTTTGCACTGAGAGTCTTGTGCCTTTATTCCTCCGTCGAAAGGAAAGGGAAAAGGAGGAGAGTTGAACGAGATTAAGGGAAGGGAAAAAAAGAAAGGGAAAAAGAAGGGGTTATGTAGAATATGGAGAAAGAGGAGAGGGGAAAAGGAATGGGAAAAAGAAGGGGTTATGTAGAATATAGAGAAAAAAAAGGGAAAGGAGGAAGAGGGAGATGATAGGGTTGGTTAGGAGTAGAATAGGGATAGAAAGAAGAGAAAGGGGCTGTAGGAGAAATAGAAGGAAGGCAGAAAAAAAAGGAAGAAGGATACGAGAAAAGGAAGAGAAAGGGAAAGAGGGAAACGAAGATGAAGTTAAGAAAGGAGGAAGAAGGATGATGATAATAATAATAATAATAATAATAATAATAATAATAATAATAATAATAATAAACTTTCAGACCGTCAAACAACAACAACAACAGCAACAACGTCACTCAATCGCCTATCGAGTTTATGAAGACCAGGAAGAAAAAAATACAAGGTGAGAGAGAGAGAGAGAGAGAGAGAGAGAGAGAGAGAGAGAGAGACTATATTCAAGAATTATAATACAGGATTTAGCCATTATCATATTTATTACTGTTATTAATCTACTACAATTATATTATTAAGCTATTGTATCCTCTTCCCCTTGTTGTATTGCTATTTCCACAAGAATACACTGATAACACAATGCAATATAATGTAGTTAGAAGTTTTAACGAAAGGAAGATGCATTTTACATAATCAGTATAATTGTAATGATGTCTAAGTTTTTTTTATCTCTTTTTGTAAGTCGTGAATTTTTTATTTATTTTCTTTTTTTTTTAGAACTGGTTTCATCTTTTCAACTTTGCGTTTTTTTTTTTTTTTTTCATTCTTTCTAATCTTTTTTTTGTTGTAAGTCGTGATTTTTTTTTTTTTTTTTTAACTGGTTTCATCTTTCTATCTTAGCGTCATTTTTTTCATGCTTTTCTTATCATGTCAAGGCTTTTTTCTTCATCTCTATCTTTGTTTTCATCCCCTTTTCTCTCTTTTTCATGTACGTTTTTCTCTTCTCTTTTTTTTCTTCGTCTCTTCTTTATCTTCGTTTTCACCTCTAATTTATTTTTTTCATCCTTTCTTATCATGTCAGGACTTTTTCTTCATTTCTATCTTTGTTTTCATCTTCAATCTTTTTCATGCGCGTTTTTGTCTTCTCTTTTTTCTCGTCTCTTCTTTGTCTTCGTTTTCACCTCTCCTTTATTTTTTTTCATCTGCATTTTTATATTCTTCTTCATTTTCATCTCAATATCAATATACCAACATACCCAACATACCAACATATCCAACATACATATGAACATACCTACTTCATTTTCATCTCAATATCAATATACCAATATACCCAACATACCAACATACATACGAACATACTACTTTCACCTACTTCACAGGACACATTAATCTTTCCAACATATCGCACTAACCACATGATACATATTCAGTGCTTCAGCATTTCCATATCGACCAGTTCCATGTCCATTACTGTATCTATCAATCTATCCTCTTTTTTCTTCTTCTTTTCTTCTGTTCATCATAGCCCATTCATCATTGTTATCTTCATACTCTTCTTCTTCAATCTATCCTTAACTATTTTCTTTTTCCGAAGCATTATCATCATCATTATCTCCTTCCTCTTCTTCTTTTCTCCTTGTTCCTGTTCTTCTTGTTCTGCTTCGCCATGTATGTATCAGAAAACGTCTTGGTATTTCTCTGTTCATCTGTTATCATTTTCATTTATTTTTCCTAGGCGTCATTATCATCATTTTCCTCTTCATAATACAAGCCTTCCCTTCCTCAACCATTCCCTTCGTCCATATCACAAGCTCTCCCTTCCTCAGCCATTCCCTTTCTCCATATCACAAGCTCTCCCTTCCTTGGCCATTCCCTTCGCCCATACTACAAGCTCTCCCTTCCTCAGCCATTCCCTTTGTCCATATCACAACCTCTCCCTTCCTCGGCCATTCCCTTCGCGTATATTACTACAAGCTCTCCCTTCCTCGGCCATTCCCTTCGTCCATATCACAAGCTCTCACTTCATTGGCCATTCCCTTTGTCCATATCACAACCTCTCCCTTCCTCGGCCATTCCCTTGATATCAGTTACAGAAATACCAGTTAACCACAGACCCCGTTCCCTATATATACAAGTTTTCTATGAGTCCTTTTTATGAGTCTACATCCAACATTCATTTCGTGGGGCAGTAATCGTATGCCAATAAAAAAGCAATTTGAATATCTAATGCCTTGCGCCCATATCACACCAGCTCTCCTTTCCCCGGCCATTCCCTTGACACCGTTAGGAACACCAGCCAGGCAGACCCAGTGTTCCCCACGCGAGCTTTCTAAGAACCACTTTTTATGGGTTAATGACTACACCCAGCATAGTAATTTTTTTCTCTGTCATAGCGTTGCGAGGTGTCCAGGGAAAGTCTTTGGAAGTGATGTTTGTTTTGAAGCTGCCATTATTATTTTTGTTAGTTTTTAATATGTTGGCACGTTGGGTATTATTATTATTATTATTATTATTATTATTATTATTTTTTTTTTTTTTTTTTTTTTTTTACATCAGAGGGGCAACAAAAAGGGCACAAGGTGTCTAGGAAAAGTCTTTGGAAGTGATGTCTGTTTAGAAGCTGCCATTATTTTTTTGTTTTTTTAGTATGTTAGCACTTACATCAGAGGACACGGCTCAAGGGCAACAAAAAAAAAAAAAGCTCGCTACTCGCCGCTCCCATGACAGATAAAAGTAGAGAGTAGCCAAAAGAGAGGTCAATTTTGGGTGGAGAGGTAGGTGTCTTAATACACTCTTCTTGAAAACGGTCAAGTCATAGGCAGTTGGGTATGTTGGTATGTTGTTTATGTTACAAGCTCTCCCTTCCTTGGCCATTCTCAGTTCCATATTATTTCCCTTGAACAGATAGCAACAGCAATACACAGGTAGATAACAAACACTAAGAAAACTAAACACATCTCACTTATCTTTATTCCCATTGAACAGACAACAGACTCATCAATTGATCAGCTCAGGCCGTGTTATAAAAATAGAAATCACCCGCAGATGTACGCACATATATACATTTGTGGACCTTAAAATTCTGGAGCCTTGTAACAAACCTTAGGAGCTAGAGTCTAACATGAAGGAAGGAACAACCAGAACCATAGCGTAGGAGAGTTTTGCCTAATTCCTCACTGGTGCCATTACCAAAAACCCGCATGAAATTTAAACCAGCTCTAGGCACTAAGATATTCTGACGATACCTAGAACACACAAAAAGAGCACTATTATATCAGTGTCCATTTGAATTTCACACATCTTTTAGTAACATGCAAAGGTGTGGAGTCCAAGTCACCGGAGTCGTCTACTTTTGGCCAGTCGGTAAAAATCCCTCCTACTCCGACTCCTTTACAATGCGAGTGATGTAGTGTGGCAGGGTGTGGTGTGGCGTGGTTTGATTTGCCTACCACTGTACTGTCGAAGTCGGGAAAGGGGGGAGTGGGGTGGAGTCTGTGTCTGAGTTGCAACCTTAAAATTTCTCAAAAGTTGAAATTTTTTTGTATCCGACTCCACACCCCTGACGCCTGTGATCAAGTTGGGCAAGCTCTCCTACACCATGGCTCTAGGAGTAGCAATTATTACACTTGGCAAGAACTCTCATCAGGGTGTGTTTGCTAGTTCACATGCACCTTCTTAATTAGCACCAATGTCGGAGAAAATAAGAAGTGCTGTGGAAATTTGACGTGAAGCATGAAAAGGAAATACCATCTAAATAATATTGATAAACTTCCTTCCTTGTGACAATTGTTGATTTATAAGCCTTTGCTCATAATTCTTATTTACGGCTGAGAAGAAGAAGCAAAGGGCAAATATACAGAAAGGAAAAACAAAATCTCACAAAACTACTGCTCCCTTTGACTTGAAGAATCAAATAATAATAATAATAATAATAGTAATAATAATAAAAGTAGTAATGGCTGAGAAGAAGAAGCAGACAAGGGCAAACATAAAGAAAAGAAAAACAAAATCTCACAAAACTACTGCTCCCTTTAACTTAAGAGATAAATAATAATAGTAATAATAGTAGTAGTAATAATAAAAGTAAGTGCCTTCACAGAATCAAGGAGTTTCATTGGAAGGTGTATGCATTAAAATCTAGTATATATATTTTTCCCTGATGTAAGGAAGTAGCCGCAAAAATGGTGCATGTGAGCTGGCAGACACACCGACAGGACAAGGAAATGGGGAACAAACAGTAATGGGTTAAAATATTTGGTACATGTGACTGACACACCTAAGCTTTACACAGGAGCGAGGGAATGGGTAACAAACAGCAATAGGTAAAATAAATGGAAACAGATAATGGTATGGTAAAACAGTGGCAGATAATATCGAAACAGACAGCCTTATAAAGTAACAGGGTAGTATGTGAAGCTTAAAACATTAGAACCAAGCTTAATGTCGGGGAGAAGTAGAAATATAAAGGGCCAGTTTTACAGTCCAGAATATTAACCTGGTACCAGCGACGGGCCAAATTTGTGGCTTGACATAAACCCTCCAAAAAATATAGGATTTGCGTGAGTGGTGATTTTTTCTCATTAATTCGCTTGGAAGTATAGGATTTGTGTGAGTGGTGATTTTTTCTCATTAATTCGCTTGGAAGTATAGGATTTGCGTGAGTGGTGATTTTTTCTCATTAATTTGCTTGGAGGTATAGGATTTGCGTGAGTGGTGATTTTTTCTCATTAATTCGCTTGGAAGTATAGGATTTGCGTGAGTGGTGATTTTTTCTCATTAATTTGCTTGGAAGTATAGGATTTGTGTGAGTGGTGATTTTTTCTCATTAATTTGCTTGGAAGTATAGGATTTGTGTGAGTGGTGATTTTTCTCATTAATTTGCTTGGAAGTATAGGATTTGTGTGAGTGGTGATTTTTTCTCATTAATTCACCTGGAAGGAGCCTTTAACCCAGTAGCATCGGGGATCATGTTTCTTAATGGTCCCTCCAAGCGAGAAACATGAGAAAAAATCACTCCTCACACAAACCATTTCATAATATATATCAAAGCATTTGTGATCAGATTATGCATCATCTATTTTGGGGGGTTTAAATCATGGCACAAATTTAGCCCGTCGCTGCTACCAGGTTAATGTTTTACTGAAAGCATTAAGGTTGAGCAGAGGTTATAAGACCAGTAAGAATAATATACTGCATGCACACAGTCATTGGAGACCTGCAGAGTATTGTATTTACTCATAAGCATTAGGATGTGTATTTAAATTCATTGCAGGCTTCTATGGTCATATTCACCTGATTTTTCACACATATAGTTTTCATCTTGACTAACAATTAACGTGACTCTATTTGTCTTATTTTACCTGTTTCTCAAGACATGGTTAGTTATGGTTTTGTTGATTTTACTAAAGCTCTTTTTATGACTAAGTTTGTAATATGTCGACTCAACACTAATTATCCGGCACTTCTAACTGACTCCGTTCTAAAGGTGGAAGTAAAAACCCAAACTAGCCACGTAACTGTTGCTTATTTTACCTGTTTCTCAAGACGTGGTTAGTTTTGGTTTTGTTGATTTTCTTATAGCACTTTTTATGACTAAGTTTTATCCAGCACTTCTAACTGACTCCGTTCTAAAGGTGGAAGTAGAAATGTTGATGAATACTAATACAACATTTGAAATATCAGATGAATGTGTACTACCTATAGCATGAATGGTAACCTTCAATGTCTTCACTAAAATCCTACTTTGAGATAATTAGTTAACTTGCTGCACACATTGAGGAACATCACGGAAGCAGAAGTAAAATCCAGAAATAAGGAGTCGAGAAAGCTTTTAAAATGTGGAACGGTCTTCTCTTTTTCTTTTTTTAATTTATATCTGTTTTTCCTTAGGGGGTAAAATATGGGCGTTAACAAATAGAAGAAGAAAAGGCCCTTCTAGATTTTAAATGCTTTCTTGCTCCAGTAAAGGTAACACTTGTAAATGGTTTGGCTATTGTGAATGCCAGCGTCTGTGACCATTGAGGAACATGTGAAGTGATAAGTAAGTTCACTGCATTGGCTATTTGGGGCAATTAAACCTACTTGTGTCACTGAGCTTAAAACAAAACCTGTGACACCAGCTTCTGTACACATAAAGCTTTAAATGATTGGTTGTCGCATTGGTTGCTTGTGACAGTTGAGCCTATCTGATGAGTCTCGGAGCTTAAAGAGAAAAATCCTGTGACCTGTCTGTATTGTTGACGAGATTACGCAGCTTATTCGATTCAGACAAGAAAAGTTGTGACGAAAACTGTATTGTTGCCAAGATTACGCAGCTTATTCGATTCAGACAAGAAAAGTTGTGACGAAAACTGTATCGTTGCCGAGATTACACATGTTCAGACCAGCGTATTCTGTTCAGACTAAGAAAATTGTGACGTAAACTCATGAACAACTGAGGATGTGTTACACGGAAAGATTAAACACTAAATATACAAATGATTAAAAACAACATAAGCCAATATTGTGTCACAGAGCTCATGTATTCAATAGAGGAAATTGTAACAAAATCTCCTTAACAAACTAGAAAGAGACACACAGTAAACGAGATTATTGACAGTACTCTAGACCACGATATCAACAGCAGTGATTTCAAGAGAGTAGTTCTATTTCACAAGCTAAACGGAACAATTTCACAAAGGATGGACGTCAGCATAACACTGGCCCACATTAGTTAAGAGATTAAAAGCTAAGGACAGGCACAGATAACCACCTTGTGTTATCAGCTAGGAAGGTTAGGGAATGATAACCACTGGAATAGGAAGAACAGCACATGTAATAATACAACCTTCATCACTTATAGCTATCTTTAAAAGTCACTTCTTAACACCAAAACTTTACGTATAGACTCAAGAATTTGAAAACATACAACGTTCAACTCCACCATGTAAATAATACCATAAACTTCACTGCTACCATGTAAATAACAGCTAAAATTTATCATACCCACTACATATCACCATGACGCCCCATCTCGCACATCAGGCAAGGAGGGAAGTAGAGAAGTTAGAGAACCAAGGAAGTATTGATGCCAGAGTGAGGAATATTCAGACAGGTCACATGTACCGCCCAAATGACGATCCTAGTATGTCCTTATTAGACCACGCAAACCACTCAAATGACGTTCCTAGCATGTCCCTATTGTATCTTAAGTGTTCAGAGTGTGACTTGTTTCATGAAGGAGCAATTTTACGTGAAATAAGTGTAAGTAAGACTAGTTCCTGTACTGATGTAACGTGAAGGCCTTTGTTCCTTGCGGTAGAGAGAATGTAGGTATGCG
This sequence comes from Eriocheir sinensis, assembly GCF_024679095.1. Lineage (NCBI taxonomy): Eukaryota > Metazoa > Arthropoda > Malacostraca > Decapoda > Varunidae > Eriocheir > Eriocheir sinensis. The sequence goes on along the minus strand of NC_066532.1, from coordinate 18,660,518 downwards.
TGGACTGTTCTGGCACGTCACAACACTCTTCATGGTGAGGTTAATGTAATGGAGGGGAGTGTATGCCTAAAAGAGACTCCCTTCTGTAACAATCCCTTAATGTAGTGGAGGGGAGTGTATGCCTAAAAGAGACTCCCTTCTGTAACAATCCCTTAATGTAATGGAGGGGAGTGTATGCCTAAAAGAGACTCCCTTCTATAACAATCCCTTAATGTAATGGAGGGGAGTGTATGCCTAAAAGAGACTCCCTTCTATAACAATCCCTTACAATTTATTAAGATGGAAGAAGAACAAAGATACACAAAACACAAACTGAAACGGTCTGCAGTTATTGTTCTAGGCTTGACCACTCCCACAAACGATTCACACAACACAAACGCCAAATTCACGAGTCCTCTTGGTTCGTTAGATCTCACACGGTGAGAAACCCTATTATCCACAGCTGGCAGAGGACTGGATGTGCTCTAAAACTTACACCTAAAACACAAGCACGACAGGAAAGATCTTAAAACGAATTTATAGCCTAATGGCAACGTGTAGGGTACCATCACAGTCAGTAGGTGAGAGGGGGGGGGGGGAGACAGGGAATGTAGGGTGAGGAAAAGGCTGGGCAGGCAGGGTAGGGGAAGGCAAAGAAAGGCAAGGCTAGGAAATGCAGAGGAGATAAGGGCATAGAAGAGAACTGGTGTGGAGGACAGAGGAGTAAACAGGGCAGGGCTGGGCAAGGCTAGAAAATGCAAAGGAGATAAGGGGACAGAGGAGAACAAGGCAGGGCAGGGTGAGGAAATGGCAAGGCTAGGGAGTGCAGAGTAAAGAAGAGCATGTAAGGGAACAGCTAAAAAGGGCGAAGAAACTCAGGGTAGGGTAGGGCATGAAAGGGAACAGCTAGGGAGGGCAGAGGGTATCAGGTGAGGTCGGGTTGGGTCAGGTCACACTCTGATGCTGAAGACCATGTGCAGGAACTGTTCGTAGGAGACGGTGATGATGCCGTCCCTGTCGTTGTCGTGTTGGCTGAACAGCTGCGTCAGGTTCTGGGGAGACAGACAAACAACGCTGTAACACGCATCCTTCACTTGCATCCATAAGTTACGGGTAGTTCAGCGTATAAACTAACCAGTGAAGTTATTAAATAGTACTGGAGTCTTAAGAGTATACTATAAATACTTTTATTAGACACATTTACTCAATATTTAAGTGCCATGCAAATATAACTATAGACTAAAAACTCCTCCAGGCCACAAGTCATCATTAGTGAATGTGTTCTTACAAATGTTTTATATGATATACTCGTAGAATACATACATCACTCTGGCCTAAAGTCGCAACACCTCAGTCTAGCCCGGCTATTCAAGGATTCTGGCCACACTATTATGCACGATGTTTTCCTTTTCAATGTGACAGTTCCTAACATTTTTTTCATTGCAGAGAGAAGACAGGGACAAAGACAGGGATGAAGAAAGTCCGTGAATGGGAAGACTCATCACAAGAATTACCGCCACAACAAGTTTGATGATATCCTATACACAAGCAGCCAATGCAGGGTGGTTGAACCTTTTCCTGTTGGCCCCAGCAGAAGCAAACGGGCAACAGTGGGGAAAGAAGAGGCGAAGAGATAGAAAGTCTTGTATATAGATGCAGCTGACAGCATCTCATTAGGAGGTCATCAGAACACACATCATGTTAAATAAACCACTGATGAAGGAAATGTAGTCAAGAAAAAAATATACTGAACACTCATGGGTTGATTGCATAGAATTTAAGTGAAATTTATAGCCTTGGTGTTGTGTTGGTCAGGCAGGTGGTACCAATGGCCAGAGTTTGCCCATTGGTGCCCACCTGACCAGCACACCGTGTCAGTAGACTTTGCTGCAATTCTATTCTATCGACACAAGGGTATTCGTTACTTTTTTTTCCCGCCTGTACAAGTGGATGCACGGGTCAGCAAAATGTCACAGCCAACCTGCCATGTTGTAGGTGATGTTTCATCATTACATTAACATTTAATCTGCTTCTGCTCAGGTAGGGTCGAGATGCAGAAGTATTCCATCTGTGTGATATTTAACCCGGTAGCAGCGGGGATCGTGTTTCTTAATGGTCCCTCTAAGCGAGAAAAAAATGAGAAAAAATCACCCCTCACACAAACCATTTCATAATATATATCAAAGCATTTGTGATCAGTTTATGTATCATCTGTTTTTTGGGGTTTAAATCATGGCACAAATTTGGCCCATTGCTGCTACACGGTAAAGCCACAAATTTGGCCCGTCGCTGCTACCGGGTAATTATTTGGAACACTCACATGTGCCCATGCATCACGTATATTTCTGAGCAGTTAAGGCGCAGCATTTTGACGACTCGTGTGTCCTGACCAATAGTTGAGTGGCTGCAGTCAGGATCAAATCATTCTGTTTAAAAATATTTCAAGGGCATACATACTCTACCCATACTCTACCCAAGGTCTGTAGCATCCAAGGTCTACTCACTTGCTCTGGCAGGCTGAGCTGTCATGTCACGCGTCCCTTGCCAACCAAAGAGTCCTCCTCCACATGTCTTGCTCTCTCACCCAAGATTATGAAGTTATCAAAATGTTTAGAAAAACTGACACAACCGTAATCTAAATGACACTTCCACTTGTCCTTAGAAAAATGTTATGAAGATTATGGTTGGGTTAGTTCTTCTAAACATCCTGTGGTTATTTCATAATCTTGGGTGAGGGTACAAGACAGGTGGAGGACTCTTGAGTTTGTGAGGGACGATTGACCCCACACCTCAGCCTCCCAGATTGTTAACAACTTGATCCTGTCCATATATATATACTCTCTCTCTCTCTCTCTCTCTCTCTCTCTCTCTCTCTCTCTCTCTCTCTCTCTCTCTCTCTCTCTCAGTATGTCCCCACACAGTATGTTTACTAACCACACAGTCACATGCCCCCCCTAGTCACATACGAGGCTTCCAGAATACAAAGGGCAAACACAACAGATTTAACTTGCCCTCTTCAACTACTCTCTTCACTAACAAAGACACTATCTCAAGGCATAGAAGAAAGGAGTGTACTTTTGGTGGCATTTAACACCTCATTTTCTTTTGGTAACAAGTTTGCCCTTTCTATTATGGATGCCTCATGTTTCTCTCTCCCTCTCTATCACATAAGTCTAAGGTCATATCAACATCACAGGAGGAGTCAGTCACTAAGTGGTCTGCAATTAGTCGTCTTGAGATGGCAAAAGTGAAGAGTCGTCAGAATCTACTGCGTCTTTACTCTTGTCATTGTTTCTGTTTTTGCTTCACATACATTAAAGGCAAGACTTAACAGCAATGAAAAGAGAGGAACAACAGATTCTCGTAACTCCCCACTTTCACCGTCTCCAGACAACTGATTGCAGACTACACACACAACCTCCCTATGTGATGTTAACTAGTTATACTTAGACCTGTAGACAGAGAGGGCTTTGTCTCATAACTCCCCACTTTCACCGTTTCCAGACAACTCATTGCAGACCACACACACAACCTCCCTATGTGATGTTAACTGGTTAGACTTAGATTTAGACAGAGAGGGCTTTGTCACAGACCCATGCTATGATTACAACCCCCAGCTACGTAAAGAACTATGCTTTGTGAGTAATCAAACCCAAGACCTCTTTTCCAACAACCTTGTACAGCTTCATCTCCTGTAAAGCACTCTAGTGACAGTTAAACACAATGTAGAAATGACTATAGTGACAGCAGATTGGCAAGATTGTGTTCGTATTTGCTTCCACGGGTCCTTTCCTCCCTGCCGCTATGCCACACAGTCCCAACACCTATCTCCTCCTCTGATGTGTTGGCTATAGGTGACATATGAGAGGAAAAGATAGGTGTTGGGACTGTGTGGTAGAGCAGTGGGGAGGAAAGGACCCAAGGGAGCATACACAAAAACGTTCTCGCCAATCGTGTTTCACTACAGTATAACATTTTGGGTTCAAGAAGAGGACAATCAAAGGATGGCTATTATGCTGCTGGGGAGAGATGACCTCACCTCTCTTGGCATGCAGAACAGCCACCCTCGGCCTGTCCTATCCTTGGACTGAAGCATGTCGGTGTCACTTGTGTGCTTTACAGTGGCCGGGCAGTACAGGACTGTGTAAAACTAAGTGTTATTACTACTGTCCAGGCCAAACTAATGTTCCCATGTATTTATCTTTAAAATAAAATCAAGCAAATGGCTATGGAGTAATTATTTACCTTCTATTTGTTACTTGTAATGAGAGTTTTAGTGGTCTACATTAACCACACTCCTATTTCTAGCTGGCAACTCTGTCTAGGATGCTTTAAAAAACGTTCTCTGTGAAAGTGCAGCAGCCTCAGCTCACCAGTCTCTCACACGTTCCTTAGGCAGCCTGCCATCTCCACACTAGTTTTACTTCTATCCTCTGTGCACACCTATAGCACAGATTTATTTCATCATTGAAACAAAAATAAACAGGAAACGGGAGGGCGTATGTGAGTGAGATAGAGGGAGGGAGTGTAAGAGGATGACCTCCACTGAAATGGAGGGATAGGGTGCAGGAGTACGCTAGGGAAAGGGGGGAAAGATCCTTGAGAAACGTTGAGCAGGCAAGGAGGGAGTGTATGAATAGAGAGAAAGATGGAAACTCTTCTGCTGTGGCCATCCCCTGGTAGGAGCTCCTAGGAGCACTCTATGAACCACTTTTACACATTTATGTCTACATCCAACGTACAGTTTCCTGGTTAAAAATATGGTAATGGAATAATGATGCAAGAGTGCCAAGATAAAAGTAATTGGAATGCGGAATTTGAGTAAACAAAGGTGAAATACAGTTTAAAAGCTGCTTGGTTTCTGAGTTTGTGATAACCGACAGTTTTTAGCAAGGGAGAACTTCAAAAACAGCCACCAGACTCTTAACAACCCCTTCAAAAATCAGCGTAAAAGCTGCCACTGGTTTCTAAGTTCATACTGACCAACAATTTTAAGTAAGAGAGAACTTCAAATACAGCAAATAGACTCTCGTACGCCACTGTGGCCTTTGCAGAACACAGAACCCAGCTGCTCAACACTATATCATGACCCTCTCCTTAGCTTAGTGCTGCAGCCTACACAGAGACACAGAGAAGCCTACGCTGCCAATCTTATAAACACCAAGATATAAAAAGTCACCTGTGTCGGCAACCATTAAGTTCACTACTTCATGTTTACTCCAAAAACAGGTCTGGCTGGAAATGATCTTACTGCTTACATGCTACTTTTGTGATTATATTTTGTTTCATCTTTCTAGCTATATCATTTAGCTGGAATGTGTTATTTATTTATCTTTCAATGTATCTTTGCTTCTAATCTACAAGTAGTTTAAGTTTAGGTACAAAGAAAGTGAGTAAGAAATAGCTTTATCTTTTTAGTTTAGCATTTAGCTGGAATGTGTTATTTATTTATCTTTCAATGTATCTTTGCTTCTAATCTACAAGTAGTTTAAGTTTAGGTACAAAGAAAGTGAGTAAGAAATAGCTTTATCTTTCTGGTTTAGCATTTAGTTGGAATGTGTTATTTATTTATCTTTCAATGTATCTTTGCTTCTGATCTACAAGGAGTTTAAGTTTAGGTGCAAAGAAAGTGAGTAAGAAATAGCTTTATCTTTCTGGTTTAGCATTTAGCTAGAATGTTTTATTTATCCATCTTTCAATGTATCTTTGCTTCTAATCTACAAGTAGTTTAAGTTTAGGTGCAAAGAAAGTGAGTAAGAAATAGCTTTATCTTTCTGGTTTAGCATTTAGTTGGAATGTTTTATTTATTCATCTTTCAATGTATCTTTGCTTCTAATCTACAAGTATTTTAAGTTTAGGTACAAAGAAAGTGAGTAAGAAATGGCTTTATCTTTCTGGTTTAGCATTTAGTTGGAATGTTTTATTTATTTATCTTTCAATGTATCTTTGCTTCTAATCTACAAGTAGTTAAGTTTAGGTGCAAAGAAAGTGAGTAAAGAAATAGCTTTATCTTTTTAGTTTAGCATTTAGCTGGAATGTTTTATTTATCTTTTACTGTACATTTGCTTTTACTAGAGTAGGTTAAGTTTTAGATACAAAGCAAGTCGAGAAAGAAGTGTTATTTGTCATTCTAATCTTTATCTCTACTGTAACACCCACCAGCGCTACCACCTTACAAAATACACAACAAGCAGCTATATGATGGATGACTACCCGGTGGCCTTCTCAAGACTCCAAACAGGCTCTTCAGTGCAAGCTAGACACTAAGACACACCTACCATGCAAAAGAGACAAGGCCACGTACATCAACAGAAGGCGACACCTCAACATTAGCTCATTCTAAAGACCACGGCTAAGAACTCCTCATAGCTAAAGGAAGCAACACCCTTCTTCTCGTGGTCACGCTGAGAAAATTCTGAGGTCAGTGTCTGAAAGAGTAGGGAAGGGAAGGGTCTTACCTCTCAACTACTCGTCACGTAATACAGACACATTACTTTTTTCTTTTTTTACAGTGAGAAAATAAAGCCCACTAATCACTGCTCCTCTATAACAAAGTATAGATCATGTGCCAAATAGATGAGTGGCCATAGGAGAACACCCAATAGAGATACGTTAATTTTTTTCTTTTTTACAGTAAAGGAAGCAGCTCAAGGGTAAAAACAAATGAGAAAATAAAGCCCACTAATCACTGCTCCTCTATAACAAAGTATAGATTATGTGCCAAATAGATGAGTGGCCATAGGAGAACACCCAATAGAGATACGTTAATTTTTTCTTTTTTACTGTAAAGGAAGCAGCTCAAGGGCAAAAACAAATGAGAAAATAAAGCCCACTAATCACTGCTCCTCTATAACAAAGTATGTGCCAAATAGATGAATAGCCATAGGAGGACACCCAATAGACACACATTACTTTTTATCTTTTTTACTGTAAAGGAAGCAGCTCAAGGGTAAAAACAAATGAGAAAATAAAGCCCACTAATCACTGCTCCTCTATAACAAAGTATGTGCCAAATAGATGAATAGCCATAGGAGGACACCCAATAGACACACATTACTTTTTTCTTTTTTACAGTAAAGGAAGCAGCTCAAGGGTAAAAACAAATGAGAAAATAAAGCCCACTAATCACTGCTCCTCAATAACAAAGTATAGATAATGGGCCAAATAGATCACCCAAAACAGACACATTATTGGTATTTTATGGATGCAAAATATAACGTAACAAAAAAACGTCTTCTGAAAACTGTATGAGGTCAGTGTCTGAGTGGGGAAAGGTCCTAATTATCAACTACTTGGGTTAGTTTACTTGCCACCTAACAGAAATATATTGCTTGATAGTTCATGGATGCACAAACAAGAAGACTACCTGAAAATTAACCTAAGCATATCAAGACACCTCTCAACCTGAAATTGCCCTCTCTTTTGGCTACTCTTTACTCTTTACTTTTGTGGGAGAGGCGAGTAGCGGGCTTTTTTTTCTTCTTTTTTTTTTACTCTTTGTTGTAAAAAAAAAAATAATAAATAAATAAAATAATAAAAATAACAATCTGAGGTCTATGTGTGAGAAAGCCTTACCTCTTGACTACTTCTATCAGCTAACTCATGACCCAATATTGATACATTACTTATATTTCATGAAAGCAAAATACAATGTAACACAAGAAAATATCCAAAAAACTATCCTTAACTTTGTGAACGTCAATGGATGGATTAAAGTCTTCCCTCTCAACAACTCGCATCAATGAAATCACCAACCATTAGACACACACAACTGATATTCCATGGACATTAAACAACACAACCCAAGAAAACTGTCTAAAAACTAACCTTACTTCTTACTTCTTGTGTCAGTTAACTCGTAATAAAAACATATAACTGATATTTCATGGTGGCAAAACACAACCAGAAAGAACACTGCCGGAATACAAACTTTAATAATTTGTGGCCAATGAGTGCAAGTCTTGACTACCTGGACCAAGTAACTCACCACCTGACTTGGACACATGACTGATACTATTTCATGACTCCAAAAAAACCTATCCCAAGAAAATTACCTTAAAAACTATAACAATATGAGGTCAATGTGTGTCTTACCTCTCAACCACTTGCATCAACTCCTAACATAACACAGACTTATTACTGATATCATTTCGTGGATGCAAAACAACCTAACACAAGAACACTATCTCGAAACTTTCCCTAACAATCCTCATGGGGAAAAACTGAAATAGATATCTATATCTCATTTGAACCCCTTACTGGAGTTCTGTGGCAAAGTCCTACTGATATAAAAACTGTATCCATTAGTTTTATCATGGCACTAAAACATGCAAATAATAAGATTAAGATAACAAACTGAAAACTCTCCTCGACAATCCTCCGCCAGAATATATGAGGTAAATATGAAAAGTCTGATTTGATAGTGTTGCGTTCCCCCGGTTAAGTCCCAGGTTGCATGAATTACTGCAGAACTATTCATCAATTAGTAATATTTTTGGACTCGAGACATGCAATTAATAGGGATTTTCAAATGTGTTTCTATATAGACAAAGCAATGTCCTTACTTGTCCTTCTGTTATGAGTTCAGTCCCTCCCTCCAAACAGAAGGTAATGAAAACAATGCTAAAGTACACAGAGCCAAATTTGAGAGCAGTAAACCATTGCCATTAAAAACTTGAGACACTAGAATTAGAGAAGCAAAGTAAACCAAAACTCATTCTAGGTGAGGAAGACTGACCGTATAAGTTTTCTATTTATATATATCTTAAAAGGAAAAACAGATTGTACTCACGTGGAGGGAAATGCAGCACTGGATGAAGTCGTCAAAATATATGCATCCCTTGCCTGACCTGTCGAAGCGCTTCATCAGGACGTCAAAGAACTGCTCAGAGAACCTGCAAGTTAGAAGAACACAAGAGATAACAGATGGACAAAAAGTGATTGCCTAAAATTAACTGATATAAAAAGTTACAAGCACGATGTAGAAGATAAGATATAAGAGGTGGACAAAAAATGGTACTAAAAAAATACTTGATATGAAGATTTAACAATACAACGTAGGAGATAACAGATATAACACAGATGACCCCTCTTTCGGCCACCTCCTTGGATTCTTTTTAGGAGCAGCGAGCAGCGGGCTTTTTTTTATTATTGTTTCCTTTTTTGTGTGCCCTTGAGCTGTCTCCATTGTAAAAAATAAAATAAAAAAAGTGGTGGACTAGAAAATAACTGATATATAAAGTAAAGAACACAAACAAGGTAGGAGAGATGACAACGGAATGACAGACTTGAAAATAACTAATGTAAGAGAGAAGATAAGAGATGGACTAAGAGTGATAGTACTTTTGTTAAGCCTAGTGATAATTTGACAAGACTTCTGCACCATGAACATGAAAAACAAACACAAAAAAATGAGAACCAGACTAAGCTTTGTGGCCCTTGGAAATGTTTGTTGTGAGTGCCAAAAGCATATGGGAAAATAATCCTGATGAAAATGTTTATGAGAGGCACATGACCCGATGATGATGATGATACTGACCTGTAGCCAAACGTGGTGATGGCCGTCCTGAGCTCGTTCTTGTTGATGTTGCCGGAGCCGTCCTGGTCGAAGGAGCGGAAGCACTGCTGCCAGTCTGTGACGTACTTCCACAGCGCCCCGAACTCTTCAAAGTTGATGGTTCCCTTCTGGTTCTTGTCAAACATCGCTGGAAGGGAAATTAATGGTGAAAAAATTGACACAGTAAAGAAAATCCAGCAAAAAATATTGCTCTGAAGAAGAGAATACAGTAAAATATTAATAAAGTGAAAATAAATCCAGCAAAATAATTGAAGCACCATGCGTAGAAAGGGAGTCACGCGACACCCTTGGCCAGACTCGGTTTATTGCATAAAACACTATTTTCATCCTTCTTCTATCCAATGGTAGTGGATGTGTGCTCCCCTACTGACGCCTGTGGCCCGGGAGCGTGGACACAAGAGAAGGGAGTCACATCCCAGGCAGCAGGGTACGAAGGGGGTGATGGGTAAGTGATGTCAAGCCACACCGACCCAGCACACACACACACACACACACACACACACACACACACACACACACACACACACACACGCAACTCACCAATCATCAGCTTCACAGTGTCAGGGTTGAAGGGCGTCCAGTTTCCATTGGACAACGCTGACTGGAGCTCCCGCGCATCAATAGCTCCACTGCGGTCCTTGTCAACTCTGCAAGGGTAGGGAAGAGCAGGTGTCAACGATGTCAGGCTCTTATATTTGCCGATTTCCAACCCCAAAAATGTCTCCTCCACCCCAATGACAAGATTCATTTATGGTTATCGTTAAAATCGCTAATTACTGCTGTTCTGGGGGAATGGTTATGGGTCAGAAGCTGGGAAATCTAATGCTCTGAGTATGATGATCTGGCAATGCTGGTTGGTGTAGGAAATATGTGCTTTCCTAAAAATACAGAGCAACAAATATAAAAACCATCAGACCATCATAAATCTTTTGCAGTCAGGGAATCCAATACAGACATAAATGTATACATGAAATAAAAACTTAAATTAATACACCTTGTAAAATGTTTGAATGCAGATGTAAAATCCAACATGTAAGATTCTAAATGAAATATATATAAAAAAAACTTGCAGGTACTGAGAAAAAAAATAGAAGCAATAGAGGAAGAGAGATAAGGAGGAGAGGAAGAAAGATAAAATGGAAATTAAGAAGATAAGAGAGCAAGGAAGAGAGATAGAGATGCTTTATTTAATTACTATGAACTATGAAGAGAGAGAGAGAGAGAGAGAGAGAGAGAGAGAGAGAGAGAGAGAGAGAGAGAGAGAGAGAGAGAGAGAGAGAGAGAGAGAGAGAGAGAGAGAGAGAGAGAGAGAGAGAGAGAGAGAGAGAGAGAGAATTAAGGCACTGTAACCTAAGACCAGTAAATAAATGACTAAAGCTGATCTACTCACTGCTGGAAGACCCCGTAGAGGAAATTTCTGTCGGGCATGCCACCGGCCATCTTGTTTGTGCGCTGAAGTGCTGAGCTTCCTGCGGAGATTACGATAACACTGTAAGAAGGATGACGCTCAATGAAAGGATAACACCAAACAAGGGTGACGCTAAAGAATGATAACTGTAAGAAAGGTAAGGTAAAGGTAAAGTTGGGAGCATTCAAGAGTCATACATCACGACAGCCACTATAAATAAAATCCGCCTGTACCACTAACAGGGTAGGGTTGTCCAAGAGGCCCCTCAATAGAGCCTACCAGCATTATACACAGCACTTAAAAAATAAATGTATGGAATAAGTAAATAAATAAATAACTGTTATAGCTAAGTGTGACAGTGGTGCTTATCTCCATTGTGTTGGCCCCTTGAGTCTGAGGTGGGAGAGAACCATTAACCTGGTACCAGCGACGGGCCAAATTTGTGGCTTTACCGTGTACCAGCGACAGGCCAAATTTTTGCCATGATATAAACGCCCCCAAAATAGATGATGCATAAAATGATCACAAATGCATTTATATATATTCTGAAATGGTTTGTGTGAGTGATGATTTTTCTCATTATTCGCGCTTAGAGGGCCCTTTAACCCGGTAGCTGTGGAGACCATGTTTCTAAAAGGTCCCTCTAAACAAGAAAAATGAGAAAAAAATCATCACTCACGCAAACCATTTCATAATATATAGCAACGCATTTGTGATCAGTTTATGTACCATCTATTTTGGGGGGTTTATATCATGGCAAAACTTTGGCCCGTCGCTGCTACACATTAAAGCCACAAATTTGGGCCGTCACCGGTACCAGGTTAATAAACATGATCCCCGCAGCAATACAGGGCCAGTGTGACATCCGGGTTTCTACAGTTTACCGTCCACCTACCTAACTAACGAACCTCTTCCCTCTAACCTATCTTACCTTTAATCACTGCACACACACAGTTAAGTAGCATGCTAACTATACCCAGGAACATGATAGGAGAAAGGAACCAATAACACACCTCAGGAACCTGGAAACTAACCTAATCAAACCTTACCTCGCTTCACAACAGAGAGGCACTGTCCCCTCCAGCCCCCATCACTCTAATCTAACCAGACTGGACACCATCTTCTAAATGGGGAACTTTGACCCCCTAAGCTCCCCCTCATTTTGCCATTCCCGCATGAGGTGTTTATAATAAAAGAATAGTACAACAAGATATATAAAAAAAAAATGCCTAACTCCACAATGTGACGGGTGAAGAACTAGATAAATGTGGTGGTTATAAAACTAGATAAAAATGATGGGTGCTAAACTAGATAAATGTCAAAAAAGTGTCCATCTCCACAGTGCAATGTATTTATTTATTTATTTATTTATTTTACAGCAGAGGAGTCAGTTCAAGGGCATAAAAAAATTAAACAAATGTGAACAAAAGCCCGCTACTCACTGCTCCTTAAAAGAGTTAGAGGAGTGCAAAACTAGATAAATGTGACATGTAAAACTAGACAAATGTGATGGATATAAAATCAGATAAAAATGTGATGGGTGCAAAACTAGATAAATGTCAGAAGTGTCCATCTCCACGGTGCAACGGGTGTAATACTAGATAAATATCCTCCTTCCTTTCACACACAGGGAGATGATGAGACAAATTCACTACTGCTTTCCCTCCCACCTCTTAACACACGACAGGTAGGAAAAAGCTGGCAGGTAAGGACAGGTAAGGGCACAAACACAACTAATTAACCACTAAATCACCTGAGGAAACATGAAATACAGGTAAGATAAGGTAGATTCACCCCCCACTTTCCCTCCCTAAGACACGTTCCTTATCAACCTTCAGAGACAGACAGGTAAGAAGTAAGGCAGGTAAGGACACAAAAACTAATCAACCTCAGAAAACATGAAATACAGGTAAATTAAGGTAAATTCACACTCACTTTCCCTCTCACCTCCTTCCCTCCCTAAGACACGTCCCCTATCAACCTTTAGAGACACGTACGAACAGGTAAGAACGTAAACACACCTAATTAACCACTATTACCTGAGGAACTATAAAATAACGTAATATAAGGTAAATTCACCCCCACTTTCCCTCTCACCTCCTTCCCTCCCTAAGACGTCAGTTATCAACCTTTAGAGACACGTATGAACAGGTAAGAACGTAAACACACCTAATTAACCACTGTTACCTGAGGAACTATAAAATAACGTTATATAAGGTAAATTCACCCCCACTTTCCCTCTCACCTTCCCTTCCTAAGACACGTCCCTTACTCCCTTGCCGTACACAGGACAAGTACACACAGGCCGCCAGTAGCAGTGACTCACCTGGACGTCCTTTTCCTCCCTTCTCTCCTCCCTCGGCCTCGTGACACTGACGTACACGCCGCCTTCAAGGAGTGACGTCACGCCCACTATTATACGAGACCTCGGGCAGCGTTGCCAGGTCGAGTTCCCGCCCAATCCCAGCCCAAAACCCGCGACCTCGGTCTTATTAAAAAACAGCCCATTGCAACACGTCTGTTCAGGAGTGCACGGACATGTAGTGTGTTTTCCAAACTCTGTTCCTCCCTTCTCCTTTGTTGTTTATTTGCAACAATAAACTATCAATCAATCAACTCAGTTGTGTTGCATCCGCGGTTTCTTAATTGTTTATTCTTTATCGGGTTCATTTGTGAAAAAAAAACTTTAACGGAGGCAATGTATAGCTATAATATATACATTGACTCCGTTGAACGTTTTTTTTTTCACAAATGTATTATATATAGCTGCTGACTGGCAGCGCAAGCACTGACACATCAAACTGCCCTGTATTGTGCTGAGTGAGGCCACCACGGCGCAACTTATGTTCGGAGGCGATTTTGACCCTCCGTACGTGGTCTATTGGTCAGCGCGCCTGGCTATACTCCGCGGGCCCGGGCAGTCGGTGTCCAGCTCACCCAGCTGTTCATCCTCCCTTTTGGGCTGGTCGATAAATGGGTACCTGTAGCTGGGGAAGGTAAACTGTGGTAACCCGGATGTCACACTGGCCCTGTGTCCCGGGGTGATGGGCTCCCCCACCACAGGCTCAAGGGCCAATGTTACGGAGATGAGCACCGAGGCCACGCGCTGCCACAGCGTATGCCCCCAACTTTACCTTCACCTATATTTTTACCTCGAGACGTACCCTACACCATCAGAAGCAGAAAAGTATACAGATGTACCCGGGCTTATAAAAGTGCATGATATGCGACGAAAACCCTGCAGCTGCATGAGTGTGTTAAGTCCACGCTGATGAAAGTTAGAAGGATTGTTGTACACACCGCGGGTCTCCCTTCCCTTCAGCCATGACCGAACCCTGCAGACTCGTCTTTTCTTCTTCTGCGCTCGTTGAATAACGGCAAGTAATGCCGTCACAGCTGCACATTAGCCGTAATGCGAAGCGTGGATGTAGTAGGCGCCATGGCCGAGGCTGTGTTGACAATGTTGCACGTCGCTCGCCGGTGTGACTTGCAGCGACTTGCTCGCGAGCAAAAGCTGCCAGCAAGAGCTCGTGCCCGCCAGATTTGGGTCCAGTGTGACGCCAGTCAGTGCTGGAAGACCCGACGATAGCTTGTTTTAAGAGTAGACTGGATAGCTGCATGGACGGATATAACTACACCTCACCCATCGTGAGTAGTGGGGGGGATTCTGGAGCTGCCCTGTGTAGGCCGCCCGGCCTCTTGCAGTGTCCCTATGTTCTCATGTTCTCGTCCTGCTGGTTGTCGATGAACAGTCACACAAAGTTTTCATTGTCATTTATCACGTACGGCAGAGAGTATAAACTGTCTGACAGCCTCTGACTCGCTCCTTCGACTGGCTGAATGAGGGCTGAACCTTGGAAGGTATTGCACGACCCAGGTCATAAGGTGTGACCGCGAGAGGTCACGGCTGTCCTAATCAGGTCAGTGTCCGGATGCTGATGTATCAATATTTAAGTGCTTTCGAAGCCAATTAATCAGCCTAAAAATCCACAAGTTGAAGTAAAAACAGCCTCAAAACCGCTAACCCGTGATTATATTTTTTCCACAGATAACTTTTATTAAAAACAGCCCATTGGGCGGGTAAACCCTGGCAACCCTGCTGACTAACACGCCACCTAAAAGAATGACGTCACGCCCACTACTACACGAGGCCTTGGGGCAGATTTTTCTTCCAGCTGTCAGAAATTTCCGTAGACATATCGAAATCTCTCGCCCCTGCGAGGAAAATCGGTAGAAGGAATCCTGAGTTTTTCTAGGTGAATTCAATGTTTTCTATGTGGTTATTAGTACGTATTTATGACAATATTTCTGAGGTTCAATTACACATATGTTGCTTTACCTTAGATATGCAGTAATTAAGCACTTCATTCAGTTTCTTCAAGGGGATATATATGTAGGATCATATGGTTATATATGATTTTTATGCTTCGTATGCGTTTATGAACATTTATAGTAGTCTGTCAGAGGTTTAAAAATACATATGTCGTTTTTTACCTTTGATATGCACTTGTTATTACACTGAATTTACGGATTTCCAGGGGACACTGATTTAATTTTAGGTCCCTCCCTCCCTCCCGTTTTTCTGTATAACTCTCAAGGTTTTCTGAACGTGTAGGAAAGTCCAACGTGGTGCAACATCGGCTGTATCTTCGTTAATAATACAGCAGTCTATTAATACTACCAATTCCGATTGTTGTGCCATTTTAAAGTCCCGGCATGATTTCAGGTCTAATATACGTACGTTGGCAACCATTTAAAATCTCTCTAATCTGATAACGTGATGTCAGACTGTAAAATGTTTGTTTATTGATTCTTAAGTGTTGGTAAAATATCATAATGGCCATAGTGGTGTACTAATAATGATACACTATGCCTATACAAATAAATGAAAAATAACGATAGGAAACGATACTATATGGATGGGGATAAAATTGGAAACATAATATCCTAGGGGTCTAATATACTGTTGGCAACCTTTTTAAAACCTCTCTAACCTGATAACGCAATGTCAAACCGGTTATAAGGACATTTAGTAGCTTGATAACGGTGTACTGAATTACATAACGGACTGACTGACTGGCATTAAAGTGTATTGATTAGCTTAAGAGTGACGTCATTCCTTATCCAGGGCTTTATAGTTTGAGTGCGTGTGTACGTGTGTGTTATCTGTTGGCCTTATCACTAGGAAATGGTGCAAGAAATGTAATAAATAGGGAAAAAAAATGTGTGGTTGGTATGGGAAAATGAGGATGTCAAACGAGGAGGAGAAATAGAAGATTAGAATGGGAAAAAGAGAGAAAAGAGGAGTGAAAGAAGAAAGGGAGAGGAGGGAGGAGAGGAAATGGGAGAAGAAAACAGAGGAAAGGAAACTGGGAGGATCGAGGCAAGGAGGAGAAAGAAAGAGAAAAGAAAAAGGAGAATGCATTGAAAGAGCAAAGAAGAAAAGGAGAGAGGAGAGGAAAGGGGAGAAGAAAACAGAGGAAAGGAAACTGAAAGGGTCGAGGAAGGAAGAAAAGGGAAAAGAACAAGTATCTGGCAAGCATGTTTTCCTGTTCCCATTGAATTTGGCAAAGACATAAAAATACTACTATAAATAAATAATTCAACTACTCATACATAACATAATCAGTGTACAACGATCCATAAGAAGTTGGCATATTTTTTTCTTATTATTAGAACTTTTAAAATGGAAAGAATGGGACGAGGAGGAGAGTTAATGACCCTGATATGAGACACAGGTTAATATTGTTGGCCATCTGGAAAGAAAGGGAAAGAAGATTGGGAGAGGAAAAGGAGAAAGTGAGAGGGAAAAGGAGAGAGAATAGAGAGGAAAGAAGAGGAGGAGTAAGATGAGAGGACAAAGGAGAAGAAAAGGAAAGGAGAAAACAGAAGAAAGGAGAGAAGTGAAAAAAAAAGAAAAAGGAGAGGAGAGAGAGGGAAGGAAAGGAGAAAGCAGAAGAAAGGAAGGGAGAGGAAAGAAAAAAAGAAGAGGAAAAAGAGAGAAAGGAAAGGGAAGGAGAAAACAAGAAAGGAGAGGAGGAAAGAAAAAAGAAGAGGAAAAGGAGAGGAGAGAGAGGAAAGGAAAGGAGATGAAAATACAGGAGAGGAGTGGAATAAAAAATAAGAGGAAAGGAGATAAAATGAAAGAAAAAGGAGAAAAAGGAAGGAAGACCAAAATATACAGACACATTAGGTATAGTGAACAGAAGTGAGATGCTGCCTAATCTTATAACACAGTAGAGAGAAGAACAGAAGAATGATGTTCAAATAGGCAGCTACTGCACTTTGCTAAATACAAAATCTACCAACACATAAGTTTTTAGAGTAATAAACAAACACATGCCTCCACTGCCTGTAAACCTAATCTCCTAACTAACAGGGAGCATACGGCAGGAGGCACGTTGCTTCACTCACTCACCAACTCCACCCCTAGAGAGCCAACTGGGATGCCACACTGGGTAAGCCTCCACGCAGCTGCCCTCCCATTCTAACCTAATCTAACCCAATTAACCTCTTGACTGTGGATTTCCTGAAAGAAGACATCACCAAGCTACAGGAATGGAACAAAAAGTGGCTGCTACAATTCAGTGAAGAAAAATGTACAGTCATGCAGTTTGGGAGAAATCCAGCACACCAATACCACATGGGAAACACTCCACTATCCACCACAGAGGCAGAGAAAGACCTGGGAATATATGTTACCAGGCTACCAGTGAAGGGATATCCAGCACACCAATACCACATGGGAAACACTCCACCATCCACCACAGAGGCAGAGAAAGACCTGGGAGTGTATGTTACCAGGCTACCAGTGAAGGCCAAATCCATGCCAATCACAGCGAACAGGTTGACTCCTATACCCCACTCATTTATACGTTACAGTAAATACTCACTCTTGCACAGCTGGTGAGGACTTTTGAGCTGAAATAATGTACGGTTAACTCTGGTTTATTGATACATATATACATGACTTGGAGTCTTGGGAGAATATACACATTTCTTCACTCTTAAAAATAGCTTATAGGAATAGGGTCTATGCTTCAAAACTAGAACTCTATCTCTGAAGGAACTGTACAGCTTTAGAAACTTTCGTTCGGACGCAGCGAAAACCGACGGTAGGATAAAAGTACGAACATTCGAGGCATTCCCATAGACGTTGAAATACATACAAAAATGAGGACCTAAAGAATTAAGAAATAAAAAGAAGAAAAAATGGGTCTGTCTTCACTAATATAGATCTGTGGCTGCGTCACATTATCGGAAAAAAAAAAAATTACTCTAGCATATAAAAATGTGAAAAGTTTGAAAACTCGTCGGAAAAGAAAAAAAAAGGTTGAGGCAGCGATGATTGCATAAAAGTGTTCTGCATAATATGGTTCTCTCTCTCTCTCTCTCTCTCTCTCTCTCTCTCTCTCTCTCTCTCTCTCACACACATCTTTTCATCTTCTTTTCTTTCTTCTTTGTATCTTAATTTTCTCTCTTAACACTTTTTTTTTTCAGTTTGACTCTCTCTCTCTCTCTCTCTCTCTCTCTCTCTCTCTCTCTCTCTCTCTTATCTTGGGTACTCTTAAAACACTGCTAGGCCTTCTAATACTTCTTCATATGACCCTGTTGAAGGCCTGAGTGATTCTTAAATAACACCAAACCTTCTTTCACTCATACACTTCATTCATTCTTATTCTTATCTCCTTCATACTCATTCATGCTATGCACTCTAATTGATGCAGGTCTTCCACGCTTTAGGATGGATTAGTGTACAATGTTCCACTCTTTTGTCATTCTTTTACTACCTCTGTTTGCACTTTTTACGTTCCATCTGGTTTGTTTTTATGATTTTAAGATCGGTTGTCTTTACTTATATATAGACGATTTAATATATTTTTGCTTATGTGCAGGTCTTTGATAATTATTTCAAAACCGTGACGTCCATATATCATAGTACGGGTTGGGGGTTTTCCATGAGGAGTAGAGGAGGCTCATATCCCGTCCAACCCCACCATAGGGAATAAATGGACGTTAAACGATGATGATGATGATGATGATGTTTTCGATGACACAAAGAACCCATCCTTATTAACCTGATGTCTACTGTACCATTGTTTTACTTCATGATCGCCTATCCCAGAACATAAGTGTATCAGGACACCTCTCCTCCCAAAACTGACCTCTCTTTTGGCCAATCCTCTTAACTCTTTTCATAGAAGTGATTTGCAGGCTTTTTTTTTCATTGTTTTCTTTTTTTTTGCCCTTGAGCTGTTTCCTTTACCGTACAAATAAATAAAGATAAAAAATCAAGCATGGGAGACCTCTACCAAATGCTTCCCTGACCCATACACTCACTGACTCACCTCACACTCACTCTCTCCTCCTCAACACTCTCTTCGGAACCACCACGCAGAGTAAGGCAAATCCATCTCAGCGGACTTCAAAATACGAGGTTCGGTCTTACCTTGCTGTTCTAAAAGTATGAACTGGTGACATGAAATGAATCTATACAGAGTTATGTACAGGTTTAAGCTCAGAGCATTCCATTATCCTACATTAGACAAAGGAAAACAGGTGATATTCATAGCCAGCCCAATTTTTGTGATGAATGGGTCGCTAGTAATATATGTACGAAATAAAAGTAAACAATAGATTCATGTAGGTACAACATAAGAAACTAAAACCAGCCTTCCTATGATCTGTATGCTTTTAGAATCTGATACAAACATAGCATAGTCCACCCTAAGCTTCATATAGTCCGGGATGGTGTTTTAGAAGCCTCGATTGATCTGTCATTATGGAACACCTCAAGGTTTTTATTCCCTAACACTCTATTAAGGTACACTAAGAAACACGTATTCCTTCACAGCCTATTCTCTTAACTAAAAAATTTGACGTCTGAAATTGTGTGTGTGTGTATGTGTGTGTGTGTGTGTGTGTGTGTGTGTGTGTGTGTGTGTGTCAGATCCAATTCTATGTTGACGAAAAGTAACGTTCAATAAAACCGTTCGAAATTTAGAATATAAATAATAATAAATAAATTGATAAAATGAATAAAAAATAGAGGCCAGAAATTATGTCACATCAATTCTAGGGACACGAAACAAAATATTCAATGAAACTGTTTATGAGAATTCCGATTTTTTATGAAGCTGCGTGGAATATACTAGAAAAGGTGACAGCTGAGAAAATAATTGAATAAAGAAATTGAAGTCTGAAATCGTGTTTGATATAATTTTACGTTTATGAAAAGACGCATTCAATAAAACTGCTTAAGAGAATTGTAATTTTAAATCAGCATCATTGACTGAATATATTAAAAAATGTGACATCCCATTAATAAATAAATAAAAACAGTGAATTCTGAAATTATCTTGGATTTAATTCTACGTATATGAAAAGAAATATTCAGTAAAACTCTAAGAGAGTTTCAATTTTAGACCAAGGTCCAATGAATGTATTTAAAAGGTGACACCCCCCAAAAAATAAATAAGAAAAAAAAAGTCTGAAATTGCATCCGCTTAAATTCGACACACGAAAAGAAACATTCAATTAAACTGTTTAAGAGAATTTCAATTTCAGATGAAGGTCCACTGAATATATTTAAAAAGGTCAAACCTCCCAAAAATAAATAAATAAAAAATTAAACCGAAATTACGTCAGTTCTGTTTCTTCATACACAAAAAGCAACATTCAATAAAACTGTTTAAGAGAATTCCAATTTTAGATGAAGGTCCACTGATAATATTTAAGTGACATCCTAAAAATAAAAATAATAAAAAATTGAAGTCTGTAATTATGTCAGTTCTGTTTCTTCATACACAAAAAGCAACATTCAATAAAACTGTTTAAGAGAATTTCAATTTTAGATGAAGGTCCACTGAATATATTTAAAAAGGTCACACCTCCAAAAAATAAATAAATAAAAAATTAAAGTCTGTAATTATGTCAGTTCTGTTTCTCCACACATGAAAAGAAACATTCAATAAAACTTTACGATCACGGTCCTCGGAATACACTGAAAAAAGTGGTACTGAAACGAAACAACGAAACGACCTAACCTAAAACAACAACTTAACTAAAAAAATAATTAAAAAACTCATTCGTCCATAATAAAAAATAATAATCAACGTCGCCCATGAAAAAACGAAAACGGAAGAAAACACGCCATTTGTACCTTCGGAGTATGAAATAAATCACGCCGGAAACAAAAAATTAACGTCACTAAGAAAAGAAAGAAAGAAAAAGTTAAAATCCCTAAAAGAAAACAACATCAATGCCGCTAAAAAAAGAAAAAGAAAAAGTTAAAACTCATAGAAGAAAACAAAAAACAATGCCACTAAAAAAAAAGTTTAAAAATATCAATACCACTAGAAAAAGAGAATAAAATAAAACATCCTAAAAATCACATCACTCGTCTCTTAACATAACGGAGCTGACAAACTTGACTACAACTCCTCCTGTTCTTGCGCCTCCTCCGTGAACTTGTCAAACTCAAAGTCGATCTTCTGCGTCAGGATGGAGCCCAGGATGAACTCAGAGTTGTACACGGCTGAAACGACAGAAGAGAAAACACGGGTAATTATCATTCTTCCTCTGCAACCGACCTCTCTTCTGGACACTCATTCCTGTCTCTTTTATTGAAGGAGCATCTGGCGGCCTTTTTATCCCCCACTTTTAGCTGCCTCCCTTGTTGTAAGATGGAACTAAATCACTCATTCTTGTCTCTTTTATTGAAACAGTACCTAGCAGCCTTTTTTCTTTCCCCCTTCTAGCTGCCTCCCTTGTAAGATGAAAATAAATCAGAGTTACAGAGGTGGAGGTACAAGGGAGGAGAACAAATAGACAACCAAAGACGACCCAGAGACAATGTGTGAAAGAAGATATGAGAAAAACAAGGAAAAGTTGGAAAGTTTTGTTTAGTCAGTGCAACATCTGTGGTCATATACCGGAGAGACAAAAGGGGAAGGAATTACAGAAGGAAACAGATCCCAGGAGACGTGACACAACCCCCAATTAATACCTGGTACCCATTCACTGCTTGGTGGAAAGGGGCGTCGGGTATCAGAAAAGCCGCCCAAATTTTTCCACTCCACCCGGACATCACGGAGGAGAGGATATATGATCGTGAAGAGGGGGAGAGACTCATGGCCCGTCCAGCCTCATACAGAAAAATAAAGACGTGAAATGAAGAGTAAAAGAAGAGAGAAGATTAGCAGAGTGAGGCTCGTATTCTCAAACACTTTCGGGTCTCATAACTAGTATTTCCAAAGGCCACAAGGGAGATAAGTGGGATTTTCACGCAAGTACTCTCATTAAAAACTTATCAATTAATACCACAAGATCAAATATATATAAAGCAAAACTTCTAATAAAATGAAGGGGGGAAAAAAAGCTGAAAATTGTCCCCCAAAATTCCTGTACTGACAAAGAACATGAATTAAAATAAAAGAAGAAGAAAAAAAGACTAAATTATGATGCTTCTAAAATCTTTCCCTACCAAAAATTCTGCACGTTTCAAAAATTCTTCCGGAAATGAGATGAATATTTAACCCAGTAGCAGCGACGGACCAAATTTGTGGCTTAATCGTGTAGCAGCGACGGGCCAAATTTGTGGCTTTACCGTGTAGCAGCGACGGGCCAAATTTGTGGCTTTATCGTGTAGCAGCGACGGGCCAAATTTGTGCCATGATATAAACCCCCCAAAATAGATGATACATAATCTGATCATAAATGCTTTGATATATATTATGAAGTGGTTTGTGTGAGGGGCGATTTTTTCTCATTTTTCTCGCTTGGAGGGACCATTAAGAAACATGATCCCCGCTGCTACCTGAGTTAAGAGCAGTTCAAAAGCGACAACTTGACAAGGTACTCACGCATGCCCTCCTGCAGCAGATCTTTCACCAGGTGGCAGTCAGCGATGGTGGCGATGACGATGTACTTGTTGGGCTCGTTTCTGTAGGGCAAAGAAAAAGAGAATAAACAAATAGACACAGAGAGAGAGAGCTTACTTGTTTTCTTCAGTATAGAGAGACAGAGAGGGAGAGCTTACTTGTTTTCTTTAGTACAGACAGAGAGAGCTTACTTGTTTTCACCAGTATAAAGAGAGGGAGATAGAAACAGTGAGACAGAGAGCTTACTTGTTCTTTTCCTTGACGTCCTTCACTGTGCGTAGCTTATTTTCCACTGTCCCTCCGGCACACTCAATGATCTCCCTCATCCACGTCCGGCCCGGCATGATGGCGGGCGTAAGGAAGAATATCCGTCCCTGAAAAATAAATAATAAAATAAATAAATAATGTGTGATACAGTACATAAAGGAAAAGATGAGAAAACTGAATAAAAACTAAGAGTAACAATCACGAGGATAAATCAGAAGGATCATCTCAGGTTAGGTGGGATGCTGAACACTACGACATCTCTGGTTAGGTGGGATGCTGAACACTATGACATCTCTGGTTAGGTGGGATGCTGAACACTACAACATCTCTGGTTAGGTGGGATGCAAAACACTACATCTCTGGTTAGGTGGGATGCTGAACACTACATCTCTGGTTAGGTGGGATGCTGAACACAACATCTCTGGTTAGGTGGGATGCTGAACACTACAACATCTCTGGTTAGGTGGGATGCTGAACACTACATCTCTGGTTAGGTGGGATGCTAAACACTACAACATCTCTGGTTAGGTGGGATGCTAAACACTACATCTCTGGTTAGGTGGGATGCTGAACACTACATCTCTGGTTAGGTGGGATGCTGAACACTACAACATCTCTGGTTAGGTGGGATGCAAAACACTACATCTCTGGTTAGGTGGGATGCTGAACACTACATCTCTGGTTAGGTGGGATGCTGAACACTACATCTCTGGTTAGGTGGGATGCAAAACACTACATCTCTGGTTAGGTGGGATGCAAAACACTACATCTCTGGTTAGGTGGGATGCTGAACACTACGACATCTCTGGTTAGGTGGGATGCAAAACACTACATCTCTGGTTAGGTGGGATGCTGAACACTACATCTCTGGTTAGGTGGGATGCTGAACACTACATCTCTGGTTAGGTGGGATGCAAAACACTACATCTCTGGTTAGGTGGGATGCTGAACACTACAACATCTCTGGTTAGGTGGGATGCTGAACACTACATCTCTGGTTAGGTGGGATGCAAAACACTACATCTCTGGTTAGGTGGGATGCTGAACACTACAACATCTCTGGTTAGGTGGGATGCAAAACACTACATCTCTGGTTAGGTGGGATGCTGAACACTACAACATCTCTGGTTAGGTGGGATGCAAAACACTACATCTCTGGTTAGGTGGGATGCTGAACACTACAACATCTCTGGTTAGGTGGGATGCTGAACACTACATCTCTGGTTAGGTGGGATGCTGAACACTACAACATCTCTGGTTAGGTGGGATGCAAAACACTACATCTCTGGTTAGGTGGGATGCTGAACACTACAACATCTCTGGTTAGGTGGGATGCAAAACACTACATCTCTGGTTAGGTGGGATGCTGAACACTACAACATCTCTGGTTAGGTGGGATGCAAAACACTACATCTCTGGTTAGGTGGGATGCAAAACACTACATCTCTGGTTAGGTGGGATGCTGAACACTACAACATCTCTGGTTAGGTGGGATGCAAAACACTACATCTCTGGTTAGGTGGGATGCTGAACACTACAACATCTCTGGTTAGGTGGGATGCTGAACACTACAACATCTCTGGTTAGGTGGGATGCTGAACACTACAACATCTCTGGTTAGGTGGGATGCTAAACACTACAACATCTCTGGTTAGGTGGGATGCTGAACACTACAACATCTCTGGTTAGGTGGGATGCTGAACACTACAACATCTCTGGTTAGGTGGGATGCTAAACACTACAACATCTCTGGTTAGGTGGGATGCTGAACACTACAACATCTCTGGTTAGGTGGGATGCTGAACACTACATCTCTGGTTAGGTGGGATGCTGAACACTACATCTCTAGTTAGGTGGGATGCTGAACACTACATCTCTGGTTAGGTGGGATGCTGAACACTACAACATCTCTGGTTAGGTGGGATGCTGAACACTACATCTCTGGTTAGGTGGGATGCTGAACACTACATCTCTGGTTAGGTGGGATGCTGAACACTACATCTCTGGTTAGGTGGGATGCTGAACACTACAACATCTCTGGTTAGGTGGGATGCTGAACACAACAACATCTCTGGTTAGGTGGGATGCTGAACACTACATCTCTGGTTAGGTGGGATGCTGAACACTACAACATCTCTGGTTAGGTGGGATGCTGAACACTACAACATGTCTGGTTAGGTGGGATGCTGAACACTACAACATCTCTGGTTAGGTGGGATGCTGAACACTACATCTCTAGTTAGGTGGGATGCTGAACACTACAACATCTCTGGTTAGGTGGGATGCTGAACACTACAACATCTCTGGTTAGGTGGGATGCTGAACACTACAACATCTCTGGTTAGGTGGGATGCTGAACACTACATCTCTGGTTAGGTGGGATGCTGAACACTACAACATCTCTGGTTAGGTGGGATGCTGAACACTACATCTCTGGTTAGGTGGGATGCTCAACACTACAACATCTCTGGTTAGGTGGGATGCTGAACACTACAACATGTCTGGTTAGGTGGGATGCTGAACACTATGACATCTCTGGTTAGGTGGGATGCTAAACACTACATCTCTGGTTAGGTGGGATGCTGAACACAACATCTCTGGTTAGGTGGGATGCTGAACACTACAACATGTCTGGTTAGGTGGGATGCTGAACACTATGACATCTCTGGTTAGGTGGGATGCTAAACACTACAACATCTCTGGTTAGGTGGGATGCTGAACACTACAACATCTCTGGTTAGGTGGGATGCTAAACACTACAACATCTCTGGTTAGGTGGGATGCTGAACACTACAACATCTCTGGTTAGGTGGGATGCTGAACACTACAACATCTCTGGTTAGGTGGGATGCTAAACACTACAACATCTCTGGTTAGGTGGGATGCTGAACACTACAACATCTCTGGTTAGGTGGGATGCAAAACACTACATCTCTGGTTAGGAGGGATGCAAAACACTACATCTCTGGTTAGGTGGGATGCTGAACACTACAACATCTCTGGTTAGGTGGGATGCTTAACACTACAACATCTCTGGTTAGGTGGGACACTAAACACTACATCTCTGGTTAGGTGGGATGGTGAACACTACAATCTTCATGAACATTTTCTTAAAGTTCTGCCGACACTGACCAGGAAAAGCTGCCTTCGGTTTGGTTTGGCGAGCGTCTCCCTCAGACTGAACTGGAATACTTTCTCATACTCCGGCATCTCTAGGAAGTATTTCTCCTCCTCTGCGGTAAAGAAAGGTGATGTTAGGTTGTTGTTTTCTGCAGTAAAGGAAGCAGCTCAAGGGATAAAATGACGAGTAAAAATATATAAATAAATAAAGAGGTCCACTATAGCATCAGTGAAAGGCAATATTTTTTTTGTACTGTAAGAAAGGCACCTCAAGGGAAAAAAATAATAAATGGATAATAAATGGAAAATAAAAATGCCTCTTACAGTAATACTCCTCCATAATTAATAGCAGAAGTACCAAAGAAATTTATGCACAATGGAGGTGTTATTGCAATGGTATGTATTGATTTCGGACAGGTGGAACTATATTTCTGTGTGTGTGAGTAGGCAAGAGAGTCAGCTTGAGGCACGTTACAAGGAAATCCTTAATCTGGTAGCAGTGACGGACCAAATTTGTGGCTTTACAGTTTAGCAGACGGGCCAAATTTGTGGCTTACCGTGTAGCAGTGACGGGCCAAATTTGTGGCTTTACAGTGTAGCAGATGGGCCAAATTTGTGGCTTTACAGTGTAGCAGACGGGTCAAATTTGTGGCTTACCATGTAGCAGTGACGGGCCAAATTTGTGGCTTACCGTGTAGCAGCGACGGGCCAAATTTGTGCCATGATATAAACCCCAAAAAAATAGATGATACATAAACTGATCACAAATGCATTGATATATATTATGAAATGGTTTGTGTGAGTGATGATTTTCTCTCATTTTTCTCACTTAGAGGGACCATTAAGAAACATGATCCCTGCTGCTACCGGGTTAAAAAAAAAAATCACAGTAAAAAAAATCACAGTAAATGGAGGGGTTGTGAGATATTGTAGACCCATCTTAAAACTTCTGCCAGACCCACCCAGGAACTTGGCCTCAGCGTGGGATTCCAGAAGCCACTGCAGCGACAAGACGTAGTTACAGGAGGAGAGTGCACACATGAAGGTGACGGTGCGGTGGGCGGTTGGGGTCCCCATTACCAGGTGCGTCGCTTCAATGCTGGACCGCGCCAAGTACCCGCCCAGCTCCAGGACTTTCTGTATGTGAGGGAGGGAGAACCTTAGACCCATACCTAAGTACCCGCCCAGCTAAAGGACTTTCTGTATGTGGGGGAGGGAGTGCTTTAAACCCATACCCAAGTACCCGCCACCTCCAGGACTTTCTGTATGAGGGAGGGAGTGCTTTAAACCCATACCCAAGTACCCGCCCAGCTCCAGGACTTTCTGTATGAGGGAGGGAGTGCTTTAAACCCATACCCAAGTACCCGCCCAGCTCCAGGACTTTCTGTATGAGGGAGGGAGTGGTTTAAACCCATACCCAAGTACCCGCCCACCTCCAGGACTTTCTGTATGAGGGAGGGAGAGCCTTATACCCATAGCCAAAGACCTACCCAACTCCAGGAAGTTGTGGAGATGGAAGGGAGAAATTGAGACCCATACCCATGCCCAAAGACCTGCCTGGAAATTGGAGGTAGAAACTTAAACCCATACCCTCTCTCACACACCACTCAAGGCATAATCCCTCTCACAAACCACTCACTCACATCTCATAATCCCTCCCACTCACAGTACACGCTCCCTCTCACTCTCACTCACCCTCTCCACAGCTTCCTTATTCTTCACACACGACAAAATTATCCGCGGCCTCTGTTCCTCTGGCGGCAACTCCTTATTAATGACCGTCAGATTCCCCCGCAAGGTCCCACCGGGTGGTAGAGGCCCTGGAGGTACCCCATTAGCAGGCGCAGGGAGCTGTCCTGGGGCGGTAAGCTGGTGCGGCACAGGGGTTGGGGGTGTCGGTGTGGCGCTGAGATGAGGCACTGGCGGAGGGTCGAGTCTGGTTCTCTTGTTCTCCTCGCCTGTAAATGTGAATGTTTTTGTTTATTTGAGGTTTGTCGGACCATAATAATGAATCAATAAGAGAAGGGGGCAAGAGAAGAGGAAAAGAGAAGAGGAAAGGAATGAAAAGAAGTGGAGACATGATGACAGTAGAGGAGAAGAACTGAGGAGTGGTAAGGTATGGAAGGAAAAGGAGAAGAGAGAGAGGAGAGGAGAGGAATGCAGAGGAATGAAAAGACAGGGGATGACAGAGACAGAGAGGAGACAAGAACTGAGAGAAGAAGTAAGGAATGGAAAGCAAGGGATAGGGGAGGAGACAAGAAAAGGAGGGAAAAGAAAAATGGAGAGAAGAAAGAAATGAAAGCAGGACAGGGGAGGAGACAAGGTATGAGGAGAGGAAAGAAGGGAAAGGAGAAGAAAGGAATGGAAAGTATATGACAGGAGAGAGGAGAGGAAAGAAGGGAAAGGAGAAGAAAGGAAAGGAAAGTAAATGACAGGAGAGAAGAGAGGCAAGGACTTTTGGGTTGTTAAGTTAGTTTAAGGATGTTGGGTTATGTTATGTTTGGTTAGGTGTGGAGGAGGGTAGGGTAAGGTTAAGTTAGGCTATGATATGAGTAGAGGAGGACCTATAGACTCTTGGAGAGGAAAGAAGAATGGAAAGTAAATAACAGGAGAGAAGAGGCAAGGACTTTTGGGTTGTAAAGTTAGTTTAGGGATGTTGGGTTATGTTATGTTTGGTTAGGTGTGGAGGAGGGTAGGGTAAGGTTAAGTTAGGCTATGATATGAGTAGAGGAGGACCTATTAACTCTTGGTGTTAGTGAAGAAGCAACTTACCCTCAACTTCAGCCTTCCTCTTCCTCAGCGCCATTTCACGTATCGCTTTCGCCTTCTCGACGGATTCCTTGGACACGCTGATGGGGTACTTCCAGGCGTCTGCGGAGGAATGAAGCACTCACATTATTCTCTGACTTGTGTTATGGTATACTTTTGTTTTATTAACCCGTCGACTGCGAATTTCCTACAAGAAGACATCACCAAGCTACAGTAATGGATCAAAAAGTGACTCCTACAATTCAATGAAGAGAAATTTAGTCCTGCATCTTGGGAGGGGATATCCAGCATACCAATACCACATGGAAAACACTCCACTATCCACCACAGAGGCAGAGAAAGACCTCGGAGTGTATGTTACCAGGCTACCAGTGAAGGGATATCCAGCATATCAATACCACATGGGAAACACTCCACTATCCACCACAGAGGCAGAGAAAGACATGGGAATATATGTTACCAGGCTACCAGTGAAAGCCAAATTCGTTCCAATTGCAGCGGACAGGTTAAGAGAACAGGAGACAGATCAAGTGTAAAAAAAATATAAAAAAAAAAAAAAAAAAATGCTTATCATCCTTACTGAAGAGGTGAGAAGGGAGAACAAGAAGGAGAAATATGAAAATAACAATAAAAAAAAATCAACTATCCCTCAAATATCCCTTCCTCTATGCTTACTGAAGAGGTGGGAGGCCAGGGAGGGGTCAATCCTTAGCGGGTCATCGAGGTAGTGTTGATAGCGTGTGCCGTGGTAGACCAGCGGCGGAGTGTTCTGACCAAGCAGCACCTCGCTCAGCCACACTCCGTTCACCACAGGCCGCTTCCACTCCCGCGCCTTCGTCACCTTCGCCCCTTCCAGCCTGTTGTGGGGTGCAGATGTTAGCAGGGAGGAAGAAGGGTGTGGGGGCAGGGGCAGAAGGGAGTCAGGTTAGGGCTTCCGTAAGGACATGAACTGACTCTACTTTCTGCATTTCTCTTCCTTTCTATCTATGTATATATCTCCCTATCTCTCTACGTGGGTGTTGGGTGGTTAACATGCAGGCTCTTGATCATACGGACTCTCCCTACAGTACAGATCTTTCCTTTCATACAGACCCTTCATATCGTACTGACTACAGATCATACAGGTAAAACGATTGAGAAGTTAAAGAGTGGGAGTAAATGAGAAAAGGGAAGAAGTGTGTAAGAAAGAGGAAAGTAACAGAGAAAGGAAGAGTGGAATGGAGTATACCGGGTAAAATGAAGGAGAAATGAAGGAGAATGCAAAAAGGAAAGAAAAGCAATATGTACGGTACAGAAACATATAAAGAAAACAGGCAAAATGAAGGGCACTATACACACACACACACACACACACACACGAGGAGTTACAACTAAAAGAAGAAATTACCACAAGGAACACAAGAGGACATAAGAAATATCAACGCAACTTACTTCTAGCACGCCATAGGAGAGAGGACCGCAAGAGGAGAATAATGGAAAAGGAAAGAAAGGGAGGAAACAGTACAAGAAGGGAGAGACAAGAATACAGGGAGAATATATATATACGAAAAAAAGAAAAAAAAAATCTACACAACACTTACTTTTTGTACACTAGAAGAGAGAAAAGAAGAATGAAGGGAAGGGAAGAAAACAGGAGACACAAGAAGAAGGGAGAGAGACATCAATACCGAGGCAATAGATATAAAAAACAAACAGAAAAAACAACACAGAAACAATACATCGTCACCTTCATAAACAAACCACGTGAGTCATCATTTTCTACTTTACAGGACATCGGAAAAGAACCGTCATTATCTCATTTGACTTAAGATTTAGGCAGAAATGAAAGGGCCAATTCTCGAACACTCAAACCGTGAATGGCGAAGGCAACTCTGCAAAAATGAGCGTCGCATGATGAAAAACTGATGTAAACAAAACCTGGAAATCACTGAAAAATGACTTAGGCGATTATTTTACGAGGGTGACGATATACAAAACAAAATCAAAACACAAATACAGAAACAGTAAATATATGAAAAAAAAATCACTCCCCGACTCACTTTTTGCAGACCAGGAGGTTGTTGTGCCGGGAGAAGTAGCCGGTGTACTTGGCGCCGACCAGCTGCAGCATCAGCTTAATACTGGACCGCTCCTCCTTCTCGAACCCACTCACGCTGACGATGAGCTCCTTGCACGGACGGTTGTCATTCCTGTACGGCACGGAGGGAGAGAGATACATGTGGTAAAAGTTGGAAAGTTTCGTTTAGTCGGTGCAGCATCTGTGGTCATATGCCGGAGAGAGACAGAAGGGGAAGGAATTATATATGGGAACAGATCCAGGAGACGGAACACAACCCCCGATTAATACCTGGTACCCATTCACTGCTGGGTGGACAGGGGCGTAGGGTATCGGAAAAGCCGCCCAAATTTTTCCACTCCGCCCAGAAATCGAACCCGGGCTCTCTTGGTTGTGAGCCGAGTGTGCTAACCACTGCACCACGAAGCCCCCGATATAAGTGGTGTGGTAATTAACTTACTTTCTATCTATCTATCCATGTCTGACTTTCTAATCTATCCATCAATGTCTGTCTGCATCTCCTACGCTCATTGCTGTTCCTGTTAAGCATGGAGGAAGAAGTCAAGAGATGAACTGATTATGAACAAGAAATGAAAGAAAGAAGGAAAGGAAAAGAAAAAGGAGTAAAAAAGAAAAGGAAGAATAGAATTAAGAAATTAACACATAAAAAAAAACAAAAAAAAGACAATGAAAGAAATAAACTATGAAGAGAAGTAAGAAAAAAAAAAACAGAAAATAAGAAGGGAAAGATGGAAGAAAATAAAAGAAATGAAACCAAGAAAGAAAAGAAAAAAGGAAAAAAATTGGAAAAGAAAAAAAGGTAAGAAAATGAAACAGGGACTAAAAATAAAGGGAAAAAACAAACAATAAAGATAATAAAAATAAGACAGACTGAAAATAAGAGAACAAACAAAAAATAAAGATAATACAAAATGAAACACTGAAAATAAACGTAAAAACAAAAGGTAAATAAATAAATCCCTCCGTGCAGCAGCCACACTCACGCAAAGGGTGTGGGGAGGTGTATGGCCTGCCAGGGGGGCGCCATCTTCCCTCGGAGCAGCACATCGTTGAGCCAGAACACGGTGATGCAGCGCTTGTTCTCCCTCACCGCCTGCATGAACACAGGCGACTTCTGGTGCTTGCAGAGGAGATGCGTCACCTTGGCCGACTCATACAAGGACACGACCTGGGGGTGAAATGGAAGGATGGAATACGCTCTCCCGGCCACCTCTTCGGATTCTTTACAGGAGCAGCGAGCAGCGGGCTTTGTTTTTATTGTTGTTTCCGTTTTACACTCTCCCAGCCACCTCTTCGGATTCTCTACAGGAGCAGTGAGTAGCAGGCTTTGTTTTTATTGTTGTTTCCGTTTTACACTCTCCCGGCCACCTCTTCGGTTGTTTACAGGAGCAGCGAGTAGCAGGCTTTGTTTTTATTGTTGTTTCCGTTTTACGCTCTCCCGGCCACCTCTTCGGTTGTTTACAGGAGCAGCGAGTAGCAGGCTTTGTTTTTATTATTGTTTCCGTTTTACACTCTTTCGGCCACCTCTTCGGATTCTTTACAGGGGCAGCGAGTACCGGGATTTGTTTTTATTGTTGTTTCCGTTTTACACTCTCCTGGCCACCTCTTCGGTTTTTTACAGGAGCAGCGAGTAGCAGGCTTTGTTTTTATTGTTGTTTCCGTTTTACGCTCTTTCGGCCACCTCTTCGGATTCTTTACAGGAGCAGCGAGTAGCGGGCTTTGTTTTTATTGTTGTTTCCGTTTTCCCACTCTCCCGGCCACCTCTTCGGTTTTTTACAGGAGCAGCGAGTAGCAGGCTTTGTTTTTATTGTTGTTTCCGTTTTACGCTCTTTCGGCCACCTCTTCGGTTTTTTACAGGAGCAGTGAGTAGCAGGCTTTGTTTTTATTGTTGTTTCCTTTTTACGCTCTCCCGGCCACCTCTTCGGATTCTTTACAGGAGCAGCGAGTAGTGGGCTTTGTTTTTATTATTGTTTCCGTTTTACACTCTTTCGGCCACCTCTTCGGATTCTTTACAGGAGCAGCGAGCAGCAGGCTTTGTTTTTATTGTTGTTTCCGTTTTACACTCTCCCGGCCACCTCTTCGGATTCTCTACAGGAGCAGCGAGTAGCAGGCTTTGTTTTTATTGTTGTTTCCGTTTTACACTCTCCCGGCCACCTCTTCGGATTCTTTACAGGAGCAGCGAGTAGCAGGCTTTGTTTTTATTGTTGTTTCCGTTTTACACTCTCCCGGCCACCTCTTCGGATTCTTTACAGGAGCAGCGAGTAGCAGGCTTTGTTTTTATTGTTGTTTCCGTTTTACACTCTTTCGGCCACCTCTTCGGATTCTTTACAGGAGCAGTGAGTAGCAGGCTTTGTTTTTATTGTTGTTTCCGTTTTACGCTCTCCCGGCCACCTCTTCGGATTCTTTACAGGAGCAGCGAGTAGCAGGCTTTGTTTTTATTGTTGTTTCCGCTTTACGCTCTCCCGGCCACCTCTTCGGATTTTTACAGGAGCAGCGAGTAGCAGGCTTTGTTTTTATTGTTGTTTCCGTTTTACGCTCTCCTGGCCACCTCTTCGGTTGTTTACAGGAGCAGCGAGTAGCAGGCTTTGTTTTTATTATTGTTTCCGTTTTACACTCTTTCGGCCACCTCTTCGGATTCTTTACAGGAGTAGCGAGTAGCAGGCTTTGTTTTTATTATTGTTTCCGTTTTACACTCTCCCGGCCACCTCTTCGGATTCTTTACAGGAGCAGCGAGTAGCAGGCTTTGTTTTTATTGTTGTTTCCGTTTTACGCTCTCCCGGCCACCTCTTCGGATTCTTTACAGGAGTAGCGAGTAGCAGGCTTTGTTTTTATTATTGTTTCCGTTTTACACTCTTTCGGCCACCTCTTCGGATTCTCTACAGGAGCAGCGAGTAGCAGGCTTTGTTTTTATTATTGTTTCCGTTTTACACTCTTTCGGCCACCTCTTCGGATTCTTTACAGGAGTAGCGAGTAGCAGGCTTTGTTTTTATTATTGTTTCCGTTTTACACTCTCCCAGCCACCTCTTCGGATTCTCTACAGGAGCAGCGAGTAGCAGGCTTTGTTTTTATTATTGTTTCCGTTTTACGCTCTCCCGGCCACCTCTTCGGATTCTTTACAGGAGTAGCGAGTAGCAGGCTTTGTTTTTATTATTGTTTCCTTCTTTTTTTTGTGCGCCCTTGTGCTGTCTCCTTTGCTGTAATATATATATAAAAAAAGACTGAGAGTATTAACCCGGTAGCAGCGACGGGCCAAATTTGTGGCTTTACCAGGTTACCACAGTTTACTTTCCCCAGGCTTCCCCAAATAACTACTCATCGACAATCTCAAAGGAAAGGATGAACAGCTGGGTGTGTTGCATGCCGACTGTCAAACACAGGCCCACAGACTCATAGTTAACCCAATCCGCTCTGACGTTTTCAAATTTTCTGCGTTTTTCTGTATGACTGTTTTTCTTCTAGAGTTAATAAGAAAAAACAAGGTGTATCGTTTTGATCGAAGTTCCTGAGGGGAGGCCAGATTTGTCCCCCCTTGGATTGGACAGGGTTAAGAGATTGTAACCACTGTGGAGGCGGGCGGTGGACTGGCCCTTACGTTAAAATGTGACACTTATGAAAAACTGGGAGCAATAAAGTCACTTGTTGAAAATTATAGAAGCAAAAAAATATAAACAAATAAAAAGTGGATGCAAATAAACTGATCCACCATGACAACATCTGCCCCGCTCACCTCCCCTCCGTGCTGGTGGATGAGCCGTTTCCAGACATGCATGGTCCGCGCGGTCATCTCCCCGTGGTAGTCAGCGATGTAGAAGACGCAGCCCACCAGACACAGCTCCCGCGGCACTGTGGGGGAGAGAGTGAGTGAGACGGGGTGATTAGGGTGTGGTGGGGAGAGGGTGGGTAGGATACTGTTTTGTTTTTATATATATTTTTTTTTGGTTTTTCAGAAAGGGGGAATCAGAGAGGGGAAAAACAAAGAACATTGAGGAAGACAAAGAAGAAGAACAAGAAAAAAGAAAGAAAAAAGCCAACTGTCACTGCTCTCTCTCTCTCTCTCTCTCTCTCACACCCATTTCCACTTCTCACTCATCTCTTAAAACTCCTCCCCTCTCTCCCCCTTCCCCTTTCTTCTCCCCTTCTCTATCTTCCCCATTTCCACCTCCCATCTCAAGCCTATCACCGTCATCACCCATATCCGCACTGTGGACAACAATTTACACAGATCTTCAGACTTCCAAAAACAAGACAACCACCAACATACTCACACATGAAACTGGTATCATGGCCAACAAGATGCGGCCGTGGGTAGTGTGGGGCAGCAGGGGCCATGACGGGAGGAGGGGCTGCGGGGTGGGAAGGCGGGGGCGGGCGGGGATACCCATGGCCCGGTACCACCCCGGCGGGCGTGGCGGGGACGTTGGGCCGCACCAGGTTGTTCGTGACGGTCCCGGTGATGTTCCCCAGGGCGCGCCGCTGGTACACCATCACTGGCTCACCCCCCGGCACTGCGGACGAGAGACGGTTATTATTATTATATTTTTAAGGCGGTATTTGCTGGTGACCACTGAGGAAGTCAAGGAAACACAAGGATCCTGAGCGCTTTTGTGTGTTACATCTTCAGGGAAATGATACAGAAGTGGAGAGTACAGGGGCTTATATACACACAGAAAGAACATTAGTCTGGTTCCTAAATGGCAACACCACCTAATACTGATACTATGGAGGCAGCTAAAGGGCAAAAAACAAAAACAGGAACAAAAAGGGACGCTACACACTCCTCCAACCACAGAAAACAGAACGAGAAGCCAGAAGAGAGGTGTCTTGATGCTCTCCTCTTGAAAGAGTCTAAGCCATGGGCCATAAGCCTGTAACTGGCTCTAATTGACCTTTCAAACTATGCAATCCCTCGTTAATTAATCAGTCCTGAACCTGTCTACTTCAAACTACCTGTGATATACTCAGGTGCAATAAGAGATTGTGATAAGTCTGACACACACACACACACACACACACACACACACACACACACACACACACACACACACACACATGTAGGAGAGATGTGAAAAGTTTAGCTTCCCAAACAGAAGCACTCAGCTATGGAATAGACTGGAGAAGGAGGTGGTTTGTGTGAGAAACATTCATGATTTTAAGGAAAAATTGGATAAGAGTGGATATGGAGATGGGACAGCACGAGCGTAGCTCTTTTCCCATATGTCACAACTAGGTAAAACTAGTTAACACACACACACACACACACACACACACACACACACACACACACACACTGCACCTCTGGCAGTGCTGCATTATCCCACACCTTACCTTGCACGGCCTCCTGTGGAATGCCGGGCTTCTGCACCACATGTGCCGGCACCTCCATGGGGGTCTGGGGTGGCTGGGGGGGCTGGGGTGCCTGGGGCATCACCCCCTGCTGGTGCACGCCCCCTGCCAGGCGGTTGGTGAGGTGGATGGCCAGGGCAGTCTTGGTCTTGGGGTTGACCAGGTTCTGCTGGCTGACGAGGCCCTGGGGGACAGGGGAGCCCTGGATGGCACCGGGGTGGGTCATGAGGGGGCCGTCGGGCCGCTGGATGGGGGAGTGGCCGTGGGGGGAGGCCAGGGGAGACACGTGGGGGGTGAGCTGCTGCTGAGGTGTGAGCTGCCCGCTGGCCACCATGTGGGGGGAGCCCTGGCCGGGGGATACCACCCCCGCCGGCTGGCACCCAGGGTAGCCCTGGGGGAGGGGCCGGCCGGGGATGGGCCTGCCGAGGGGGGACATGGGGAGGTACTGAGCGCCTTGCACAGGTGGCTGCTGCGGCGGCGGCTGGCCAGGCTGGGGCTGCTGCTGCCAGGCGTGGGGGGACTGCTGGGGGGTGCCCACCTTCTGCTGCTGCTGTTGTTGTTGTTGTTGTTGCTGTTGCTGCTGTTGCTGTTGCTGCTGCTGCTGCTGTTGCTGCAGCATCTGCTGGCGCTGCAGTATCTGCTGCTGCTGCTTCCTGAGGATGAAGTAGGTCACCACCTGGCGCTCCTTGGAGTCCAGCTGGGCCAGGTACTCGCTGCGCTGGGCGTTGTCCAGCTGCTGGATGTGCCGAAAGTGTGCCGGGATGCGCTGGATGAGCTGCGAGGCCTCCTGGTGCGACAGGTGCGGGAAGTGCTGGCACAGCTGCTGGATCTGGAGATGCAGCTGCTGCATGTGCTGGGGAAGCAGCCCCTGGGGGCTCTGCTGCTGGTTGGGGGCAGGGGGTGCCTGGGGCCTCATCCCTGGCTGCTGGGGGGGCTGCTGCTGCTGCTGCCCCTGCCACCCAGGGGGCTGACCCACAACAAGCCGGGTGCCTGGTGGTGGGTGCTGGCCCTGGTACTGGGGCTGCCCTTGGCCGGGCCACCCTGGCCGTACACCCTCCCCTGGGGTGCCGGGGGAGGCCAGGGGGGGAGCCCCAGGAGCCTGGCCCCGCACCACCTGGCCGGCGGGGTAGGCCACGCCCACGGTGCCGGGGGCCACAGCCATGGTGGGGCGCATGCCAGGGGTGGTGGGGGTGCCGCTGGGCCAGGTGGACACCACTGTGCCGGGGGGCGGGGGGCCGCCCTGCACATGCATGCCAGCAGGGGCGGCATAGCGGATGCCCTGCTTGTACTGCACGGAGAGAACAGGGGTTAGTCCTCCACCTTTAATTAACTATCATCATCATCAATAGTTACTGCCTCTTGTCACCAGAGGGAGTCAACATGAACCGTTAAGACATCGTCATCAATCATTAATTACTATCACAATCATCACTTTTTATCAGAGTCAAGAATAGGAGGTAAAAATTTAAGTCCATAAAAAGATGAAACCAAATTCACATTGACATAAATAAAATCATTCTTATCCTCCTCCTCCTCCTCCTCACCTGTGCTCCGGGGGGCTTGCCGAGGCGTGGCTTGCCCCGCGCCTGCTGCTCCTGTTGCTGTTTTTGGTGCAGCTTCTGAAGGAATGTTTGTCTGTCATTTGGCGTCATCATCTGCAGCTGCTGAGGCGTGACCCCCTGAGGCAGGCGCACCACGGCCCCTGGGATGGCCACCTGGGGGAGGACATTGTTGTTGTTGTTATTATTGTTATTGGAGCATCATTATCATTGTTATTAGTATCATTATCAGTTATTTGCATTATTATCATTGTTATTAGTTGTGTCATTATATATTAACAGGTTTCTTAAGTTTTTTTGTTATCTTCGTCATCATTTAAAGTTATAAGAAATGGTTATCTAAGTTTTCATTAATTTCATCACAATTTTAAGTCATCATCAACTGGTTTTTTTTTAAATTTTCAATATCAACTTCATCACTGTTAACATCATCACCGATATGAGTTATAAATCATCATTGCCTTCATACTTAATTTAAAAAGTTACTGATAAAAATAACTACAAAAAAATAAAAATGAAATATAGTACTAATAACAAAAAAAATTGATAGAAATAAAACAAAATCAAGAAAAATATAAATGAAATCAAACAAACAAATAAGCAACTCACTGGAAACAAATGAAACAAGGTCAAGAAAAATATTAGTAAAACAAAAACAACCCTACAAAAAAAATAAAAAAATAAAAATAAAAAATAAAACTACAACACTCGTAAACCAATACAAGCATGCCAAACAAAAAGCAAACAACCACAAACCTGTCTTACCGTATGCACCTGCTGGTTAGGCATGGTACTGGGCATACTAGGGCTGGACACTGCTCCGGGGGCCACCTGGGAGACGGCTCCGGGGGCACGCACAGTTGGACCCGTCATCGTCAGCGGCATAGTGGGTACCCGGGGACCTGGCGCACCCACCCCAGGCACGGGCCCCCTCGCCATACCCTGCGGCACCCCCCTCGTGGGCGGCGTTCCTCGTTGAGTGCCTGGCGGCGTGGTTCTGGCATTCATAGGAGGTGTCCCACGAGCGTTTGTCGGAGGGGTCGCTCTGGCTTGCTGTGTAGGAGGGGTGCCTCGTGACGCTGGAAGGGGTGGTGGACCCTGTGCGGTGATGGGGGGTGTGGGGGTGCCGCGGGTGATGGGGGGTGTGGCTCGGGATGTGTTTGGGGGGGTGCCACGGGATTGTGACGGTGGGGTGGCTCTCGCGGCAGTCATGGGTAGTCTCGGGAGGTTTGGGGGTGGCCCGCGTTGTGCATGGGGTAGGCTGGGGCGTAGGGCACCAGGGGGGATGAGGTGAGGGCCAGGGGGAGCCACGGACCTGGGGGGCATGCCTGTGGAGGGGGAAAAGGTAAGGTGAGTGCACAGAATTTTTTCGTACACTTCTTCAACCTAATATTAAAGCAACTAACAGGTAGGATTGAGTATCAACCCTCTTAATCAACCTTTCATCAGTACCCTTAGTTAACATAAGTGCCTCTAGTTGCCTCATCTATAGGTAAATGCTACATACTTATCCTTAAAACTAATGAATTTCAGCAACTGACAGGATAGACATTAGTATCAAACCTCTTATATAATCTTTCATATCATAAGCAGGAGGAACACAAGATAAAAAAATATATATATATAGCTAAGGTAGTTCTAACAGTGAAGGAGGCAGCTCAAGGGCATGAAACAAGAGAAACAGCAAAACAAATAAGTCTCCCTTTACCATTCTCTCTCATCCTTACCCCTGGGACATCACAACAAACGTACACAGAAAACGAGAGAAAAAATTAAATGTCAGTTCTTCTAACATTAAAAGAGGCAATTCAAAGGTACAAAACAAGAGGAAAAGCAAAACAACTGAGTCTCCCTTCACCATTCTCTCTCACCTTTACCCTGGGACATCACAACAAAGGTACACAGAAAACGAGAAAGGAATATATATATCAGTTCTTCTAACATTAAAAAGAGGCAATTCAAAGGCACAAAACAAGAGAAAAGCAAAACAACTAAGTCTCCCTTCACAATTTTCTCTCTTCCTTACCTTGAGGCATCGCGACAGGAGGCACATCAATGGCGACAGAGACAGGATGAGGTGGAGGAGGAGGAAGAGGACCACCGCCCATTCCCATTCCTGCTACAGAGGATGGTGGAAGAGGAGGCGGAGGAGGAGGAGGTGTTGGGAGCTGTGCCGGACTCTGAGTTTGAACAGGCATAGCGGAGGTTGTCTGAGGGGTCCGGGGTCCTGCCAAGGAGCTTACGACTTGAGCTTGAGGTTGAGGCTGCGGCAAGTCCGACATTTTGCTAATCGGTGGAGATTGAGATGCCGAAATTGAGGTAGATGGACTTGGTTGACTTACGGTTGGAGGCTGAGGGGGACCGTCGCCACTCGTGATTGGTTCCTTTTGGGTGACGGTTGGTTGTGGGGTCAGGGGTGCCGTAGGGGGGGGAGAGGCCACGACCTTCGCCGATATAGGGGCCATGAGTGGGGCTTTTGGTTTGACGTCCTGCACTGGTGGTGTGTTGACGGTTGCGGCAGCGGCAGAGGCTCGTGTTGTCATGGTGGGCTTCGTGCTTGGTTGGCGCCACGTCTGCGAACTCTTGAGCTGGTCGAGGAGCGAGAGTCCCTTCTTCGAGTCCTCCTCCTCGTCGCTAAACTCAATGCTATCGAACAGGGACTTCTTCTCCTTCTCTGGTTCCCTCTTCTTCGGCATTTCCTTCGGTTTTGGGGGTTCTGGTTTCGGCGTTTCCTCCTCCGCCGCCTTCTGCTGCTGCTGCTTCTTGGTCTGCCTCCTCCGGTGTTCCCTCGGTCTGGGCTGCAGCGCGTGGCTAGCCATGGACTTCGGTAGCTTTAAGAGGCGTGGGTGGTACTCGGTCTCGTCAATTCGGGTGCCATCGTCCATGCAGTCCGGCACCCAGTCTGGTGTGACGATAATGATGTCGTCCTCATTCTCCAAGGCACATTTGTATTTGGCCTGTTGAGGGAAGGGAACTATAAGGATACAAAACAAAGGGAGAGAAGATATAGGAAAAAGAAATGGATAATTCTTTTGGAGAGGGGAAAGTACAAGAACACACATTTGTATTTGAAACTAAGAAAACGGAAGTTGGAAAGTTTTGTTTAGTCGGCGCAACATCTGTGGTCATATGCCGGAGAGAAACAGGAGGGGAAGGATTGGGTGGACAGGGGCGTAGGGTATCGGAAAAGCCTCGGAAAAGCCACCCAGATTTTTCCACTCCGCTAAGAAAACGGAAAATAAGGAGAGTTCAAAGGGGAAGAAAGAATATAAATACAAACCATGAGATAGTTCACAGAGGAAGAAACTATTAGAAGACAAAACAATGGGAAAAAAACTGTGAGGAAGAAATAATGGGGAAAATATAGGAAAAAACAAAGAAGAGAAACTATATGAAAACAAAAAAAGGATAGGTCAGAGGAAGAAAATATATTAAGACAAAACATTCCTAACTCTTACCAAAACAGGCTTTCAAAACTTCATAAAATCTCACTAATATCAGTAACTTTTATTTTTTTATTTTTTACGTGTCAGCCTTTAGTATCGGTCGGCTTTCTTGAGGGGCCTGGATGGTACTTGGCCCCAGCCCGTCATGGCACAGGCAGGTGTTTTATAGTGGCGCCATCTCTTCTTACTACTACTCTTACTATCCCTTTGACCCTTACCCCATCAGGCTTCCCGACAATGAGGTGAGTGCAGGACTTG
Source organism: Eriocheir sinensis (assembly GCF_024679095.1). Classification (NCBI taxonomy): domain Eukaryota; kingdom Metazoa; phylum Arthropoda; class Malacostraca; order Decapoda; family Varunidae; genus Eriocheir; species Eriocheir sinensis. Next base: position 18,618,833 of record NC_066532.1, on the reverse strand, counting down.
TTGAGCTGGAGCGTGACCTTCCCCCCTCGGTAGGTCACCATGGCCCACACAGCCAGGGTGTCGGCGAGCCCCAGCTGGGAGACACACGCAGTCACCCCCGAAAAGATCTGTGTGGTGTCAGGAGAAAACCCGGGCCAGCTATGTGTGTGTTAAGGAGAGACCGCGATAGGTTTGGTGCTAAATATCATCGCAAATAAAGACGATGATGATGATACATCACTGTAAACAATAATAATGATAATAGTGATGATGTAAAAGTGAGATATAATAGAGGGAATTTAAAGCAAGTCCGGACATGTAGATAGAAGAGGGAACAACAGATAAATAGTAAAAATATATAACAATAGAAAGTTATAATAAAGATGATGGTAGAATAATAGCAGACATAATAAAGGCAGTTAAAATTAAGAAATGGCAACAGGTAAGAAAATAAATAATAATAATAATAATAATAATAATGCAAAAGTAGCAGAAATAAAGCCAATTCAAATAAAAATGGCATAAAGAAGAGAAAGAGATGGAAAATAAAACAATTAAAATCAAGAAACGAAAATAACTTAGAGAATAAAATTGTAAGGAAGAAAACAAAAATATAAAAAGGTTTGAAACGATACACACTAATGATGATGATGATACAATAAACGCCATAAACCCCAGAGAAACGCAGGCACAGTAATAAAGGATACGGCAGCTGCTTCCCACACTTGGCGGAGAGGACGACCCATCGCTCCGTCACCACCGGCTTCTCGTAAATATCCTTCACCTCCCCGATCTCGTTCTCGTCGGGGTCCTCGCCCGTAATGAGGTGCGTCATGTAATCGGTGATGTGGGCGTCCTGCTTGGCGCCCCCATCGCTGAGGAGCTTCACCACCTGAGGAGTTGGAACCAAAAGTTAACACCCCCTATTTTTTTTCCTAGCTCAAGGATAAAAAAGAAAAAAATCAACAAAGAAGCCTCATCAGGTATTGTTAATTCATTAGGTACTGATTTTGTTTCAACCCCCTTTTTTTCACACATTACTCATGGCACACCCTTCCAACCCATAGTCACACACAGCTTATGGCACATCCCTCACTAACTTTTTCTGCTGTATATCATTGTTGGAAAGTTTGGAAAGTTTTGTTTAGTTGGCCCAGCATCTGTGGTCATATGCTGGAGAGAGACAGAAGGGGAAGAAATTATAGGAGAAGGGAACAGATCCCAGGAGACAGGACACACCGATTAATACCTGGTACCCATTCACTGCTGGGTGGACAGGGGCGCTGGGTATCAGAAAAGCCGCCCAAATTTTTCCACTCCGCCTGGGAATCGAACCCGGGCTCTGTCGGTTGTGAGCCGAGTGTGCTAACCACTGCACCACGAAGCCCCCTGTATATCATTGTCAGGCTATAGATAAAATAGATATAAGAGATGCATAAAAGAAATAAAACTCAAATAACACAATAATAAGACCAGAAACAAAACCATGGAAGGAAAAACACACACGCCTCAATGCCCATCCTCAGCCCCAACACTGCCCTCCACGCCCTCAAGTGTACACGGACCCTCCTGCAGACGTCCTAGGAACTTAATAGAATACAAGAACGTCTATTAATTAACCACAAGGACAACCATGAATAACCTGAAGGGGATGTTGAGGAGACCCTGCCAGGCCCCCACCAGCCCCCCAACACTGCCTCCACGCCCTCAAGAGTACACGGACCTTCCTGCAGACGTCCCAGGAACACAACAGGATACAAGAACGTCTATTAATTAACCACAAGGACAGCCATGAATAACCTGAAGGGGCTGTAGAGGAGACCCTGCCAGGCCCCCACCAGCCCCCCAACACAGCCTCCACGCCCTCAAGAGTACACGGACCCTCCTGCAGACGTCCTAGGAACTTAATAGGATACAAGAACGTCTATTAATTAACCACAAGGACAGCCATGAACAACCTGAAGGAGGTGTTGAGGAGACCCTGCCAGGCCCCCACCAGCCCCCCAACACAGCCTCCACGCCCTCCAGAGTACACGGACCCTCCTGCAGACGTCCTTGGAACTTAATAGGATACAAGAACGTCTATTAATTAACCACAAGGACAGCCATGAACAACCTGAAGGAGGTGTTGAGGAGACCCTGCCAGGCCCCCACCAGCCCCCCAACATTGCCTCCACGCCCTCCAGAGTACACGGACCCTCCTGCAGACGTCCTTGGAACTTAATAGGATACAAGAACGTCTATTAATTAACCACAAGGACAGCCATGAATAACCTGAAGGGGCTGTAGAGGAGACCCTGCCATGCCCCCACCAGCCCCCCAACACAGCCACCACGCCCTCAAGAGTACACGGACCCTCCTGCAGACGTCCTTGGAATTTAACAGGATACAAGAACGTCTATTAATTAACCACAAGGACAGCCATGAATAACCTGAAGGGGGTGTTGAGGAGACCCTGCCATGCCCCCACCAGCCCCCCAACACTGCCTCCACGCCCTCAAGAGTACACGGACCCTCCTGCAGACGTCCCAGGAACTCGACAGGATGCAGGGACGTCTCTTAATTAACCACAAGGACAGCCATGAACAACCTGAAGGGGGTGTAGAGAAGGCCGCGTTGCCCCCCACACAAACCCCCGCCCCGCCCCCCACGCCTACCTTTGGGGACACGGAGCCGGTGATGTGGTACTTGACGTCCTTGAAGAGCTCCTCGGACACCTTCAGCTTGGATATCTCCGCCGTGATGTCCATAATGAAGGCAGGCAAGGCTCCCTCCCGCGCCCCGTGTGTTGTTGTTTACATCCCCGGCCGCCGCGCTCACAGATTATCGTACTCAGAGCATCCTATTTTTTTGGTTTCCTCACAGCTATTGCAAGAGAAAAACATCAATAATTAACCATTTCAACGATATCTATGAATATATCGAGCTACTGAGGTGGAGGAAATATTTTTAGAGTTGGAAATCGCCAAGTATAAGGGCTGGGTACGAGAATCTGGCAACGCTGATCCCCGGCCGCCGCTCCCGCCGCCGAGACGCCGCCCACCAGACGGCGCGCGCGTTTCAAATTTGAGCGCCAATTCAAAAATCTTAGTAAATTAAAATCCGATGTCCCTGGCTCTGTTTCTTTTTACCTATTATTCAGTCAGATAGAACTCATGGGTATTCCCGGTTCTATATTTACCCATTATTCAGTCAGAAGCCTTCACTGTTTTTGTAATCATTATTCAGTCAAACCATTTTCCAAAATAACAGAAGATATGTATATTTCCGGACTTAACACAACTGAATTCTTAGGGCAATATATTAATTCCACTGCTGTCTGGAAAGCTAAATTATCTCACATTCTTTAATCTTACATTTTTTTGGTTGTGTACTTTGGAAATTCAAACATAGCCATCAAGATACAAATACATTCATTACTGCCACTCATTTCTTTTCCTTCAATACATTTATATAACATGATTTTTTTTCTCTCCTTGTGTACTTTCATTTTTTTCTCTATAGAGCTTTTGATAGTTGTTTTTTTTCAAGTCTTTCTTTACCAGGCTCCTTGTTGATGTTTTGATCCATTATGCTGGTAGAGAGACTTGAGTGGAAGGGGACGGAAGTGTTATCAGTGGTTTAATTCTTCTTCTTCACCTATATCATCTTAATAACTGTACTCAGATGTGGATTAGCACTACTATTGAATGACCACAATCTCGACCTATTCTTGTTATTAATATGGTGTCGAGTTGATCCATAAATGTAACTTAACTCTTGTATTGGTTTTATTTTCATCCCTGCCACTGTGTTTTTTTACGAATACACAGACTCGTGACCTGTCGTTATTGGTAGTGTGTCAAATTCATCATCATCATTTCATTTATCGTCAATTTTCACTCTTCCTGAGCTTTTTGAATGCTATATGGCTCCCCTCCATTCATCTCTGTCTCCTGCCTGATGCTCATCCAATCCCATCAGCGCCCAGTCTTCCTGCATACACCTTCTCCTTGTTTCCCTATGTCTAGTGTCAAGTTAATCCATTGTTTAAAATCTTGCACTTTATTACAAACATACATGAAAAAGTCTAATCAACTACAGGTCTTTCCAGCGTTCACCCTCCCCTACGAGACTTACTAGGCAAACCCAGCGTCGTCTAGGATGATTGCCTTGGTGCCGAGCTGGTGGGACGCATCTTCTACTGCTAGACCTGCTGCCTGCTGCATCTCCTTCTCACTCCTGCAACGGGAAAGCAGAAAGTGCCCTTCAACATTACCAGCAACAATAATAATAGTGATAATAATAGTTCTGCTGTAAAGAGAAGTTGGAAAGTTTCGTTTAGTCAGCGCAACATCTGTGGTCATATGCCGGAGAGAGACAGAAGGGGAAGGAATTATAGGAGAAAGGAACAGATCCCAGGAGACGGGACACAACCCCTGATTAATACCTGGTACCCATTCACTGCTGGGTGGAGCATGTAAGGATAGAATGCATAGATAACAATAATAGTTCTGCTGGATAGATGGGATAGAAGATTGAGAGAACAGGAATAATAAAGGACAGAAAGAAGAGACAGGAGGAAATGGAAACGGAAAAATGAGAAATGGAAAATGGAGATGGAAAATGAAATGGAAAATGGAATGTAAAATAGAAAATGAAATGTAAAATAGAAAATGAAATGGAATGTAAAATGAGATGGAAATGGAAAATGGAATGTAAAATGAAGTGGAAAATGGAATGGAAAATGAAATGCAAATAGAAAATGGAAATGGAAAACGGAACTCTTCAACCACGATCACCATTCTTAACAAGCACCACAGAATAAGCACGAGAGAGAAATACTAATAACAAAACAACGATGATAAAAATAACACCATAACACAACGACAACAATAACAACAATAACAACAATAATACCATAGAAGACTCAACAACAAACACTAACACAATACCTACCTCTGCACAAGTTCGGTGATACTCTGCAGATCGGCCAGCAGCTTGATGGTGGCGCCCCCGTGCTGTGTCCGCGCCTCCATGGACCCCCCGAGCTCATGCAGGAGGGAGATCTGTGCGCTGAGGGCATCCGTCAGCTCCTCTGCAAGGTAAGGTAAATAACATAAAAACATTGACCCCAAGAGCTTGTGTGCGTGATTGTTACCTCCTCGAGCGCTGAGAGGGGGCCAGCCAATCAGGTGTAACGTTACAAATGGATTTAGGGAAGGCGGGTTAACTAACTCACCCCTGTATTTGACGTGGTCTTGGGGTATGTATATGTTCTCCATCTTGACCTGATGCAGTTTCTTCTCCAGCTCCCTTTCCATGGTCCTCTCGGCCTCCTCACAGGCTGGAAGGTCATCTGGAGAGGTGCGGAGAAAGATATGATTAAGAAAATGAAGGGATAGAAGGAATAGAGATAAAGCAGTAGAGGAATATAGAAGCAGGTAAATGGATGATTATATGAATAGAAAAAGTTATAAAGGAAGAAAGTGATATAAAATGTTGAAGAAGGAAGAAAAAGAGACAGCAATAGATAGACAGGCGAAGAGACGGACAGACAGAAAGGCAAGCAAATGGAGATATATAGACAGGCAGACATGAATATATAGAAAGACAGGAGGAGGAAAAGTTAAAAGAAGGAAAAATACAAGAGATAAACAAGTTGAAGAGGGAAGAAAAAGAGCGACAGAGATGGAGGTTAAGGAGGGAAGGAGTGAACAGAGAAGGATATGATAAAGAAAAATGATAAAAAGTTGGAGAAGAAAGAAAAGAAAGAGAGAGAGAGTTAAAGAGGGAAGGAGTGAACAGAGAAGAATATGATAAAGAAATACAATTGACAGAAAAGTGGAGAGACAGACAGACAGACAGAAAACAAGCAAGTGGAGAAATATAAAGACAGATAGACAGACAAATGAATAGATAGGAAGCGGAAAGGTTAGAAGGAAGAGAGAGATAAAAAGTTGAAGAAGGAGGAAGAAGGAGAGAGATGGTAGAATAGAATGTACAGAGGTAGGGAAATACAGACAAATAGATAGATAGATAGATAGACAGGAAAAGGAAAGCATTAAAAAAGGAAGAAAGTGAGATATTAAAAGTTGAAGAAAGAGGAAGACAGAGATATCAAGGAAGGAGATAGTGGGCAGAGAAAATGATTAAGATATACTAGAAAGATAGATAGATAAAAAGATAGAGAGGAAGAGACACATGTAAATAGATATAAGGACATGTAGCAAGATAAATAGATAAGCAAAAATAGATGGCAAAATAAATGCAAATATAGAGATACAAATAAATGAATATAGATAAAAAAAAAAAGTGCTCAATGTAAAAAAAAAATAAAAAAAAAAAAAAAAAAATCCATGCAAAAAAAAAGTCCGCTAAGAAATCAAAAGCCGCGTCTACTCGCCATTAAGCGCCTGAAGAAGCTTGGTCTGCACGTCGAAGGCCTCCCCGACGCGCTGCTGGTGTTGGAAGAGCTCCGATTTCTGCCGCAGCTCCGACACCTCCTGCTGCTTATCCCCGACCAGCTCCTCCAGGAAGGCAATTTGGTTCTGAGGGAGCGAAAGAGAGGTTGTGTTTTTTTTTGGCATTTCTGTGAATCAATATACATTAACCCGGTAGCAGCAGGGATCATGTTTCTTAATGGTCCCTCCAAGCGAGAAAAATGAAAAAAAATCACCCCTCACACAAACCATTTCACAGTATATATCAATGCATTTGTGATCAGATTATGTTTCATCTATTTTGGGGGGTTAAAATCATGGCACAAATTTGGCCCGTCACTGCTACACAGTGAAGCCACAAATTTGGCCCGTCACTTCTACCGGGTTAAGAAAGCATAATGAAGTATAGCTTTAAGCCTTCATAAGAGGATAGAAGAAGTTAAATAAGCCTCTGTTATGAGAACCTAAAAACAGTGTAGCAGCGATGGGCCAAATTTGTGGCTTTACCATGTAGCAGCGACGGGCCAAATTTGTGGCTTTACCATGTAGCAGCGACGGGCCAAATTTGTGGCTTTACCATGTAGCAGCGACGGGCCAAATTTGTGGCTTTACCATGTAGCAGCGACAGGACAAATTTGTGGCTTTACCGTGTAGCAGCGACGGGCCAAATTTGTGGCTTTACCATGTAGCAGCGACAGGACAAATTTGTGGCTTTACCGTGTAGCAGCGACAGGCCAAATTTGTGGCTTTACCGTGTAGCAGCGACAGGACAAATTTGTGGCTTTACCATGTAGCAGCGACGGGCCAAATTTGTGGCTTTACCATGTAGCAGCGACGGGCCAAATTTGTGGCTTTACCGTGTAGCAGCGACGGGCCAAATTTGTGCCACGATATAAACCCCCCAAAATAGATGATATATAAACTGCTCACAAATGCTTCAATATACATTACGAAACGGTTTGTGCGAGTGATGATTTTTTCTCATTTTTCTCGCTTGGAGGGACCATTAAGAAACATGATCCCCGCTGCTACCGGGTTAAGGTCAGAAGAGGCAGATTATACCTCAATCACATAAAAGTCATAGCTACCTGTAATCCCCTGAGCAATGCAAAACAAAACACAAAAACAAGGAAATATTTACAGACATACTAAAATAAAATAAATAAATAAATAAAAATATAAATAAAGGCTATAGTTACCTGGATTTCCTCGAGCGGAGTGGCAGAGACAAACAAAACAATAATCCCGATATACTAAAAATACATAAATAAATAAATAAATGAAGTTGAATAGAGATCGCACCCACCCACCTGCATTTCCTTGAGCTGGGCGGCGAAGGCAAGCTCACTGTGGACATCAACATAAGCCCACTGGAGGTACCTCATGAATTCCTGCTCCAGCACCTCCGCCGTCACCTCGGGCAGGGCGGTGGTGGTGGTGGTGGTGGTGGTGCCCTCAATGTCGATCTGGGATGAATAATGGGACAGTCTATCGTCACGGTCTATCTTTACAGTCTACCTTCGCAGTCTATCAGAAGTTAATAATATGCTTGTCTATCTTCAAAGTCTGTCTGTAATGTACGATACAATAGTCTATCCTTACAGTCTATTTTTACAGTCATTCCTTACAGTCTATCTTCACAGTCTATCCTTACAGTCTATCTTCACAGTCTATCTTGACAGTCTATCCTTACAGTCTATCTTCACAGTCTATCCTTACAGCCTATCTTCACAGCCTATCCTTACAGTCTATCTTCACAGCCTATCTTCACAGTCTATCCTTACAGTCTATCTTTACAGTCTATCTTCACAGTCTATCCTTACAGTCTATCTTCACAGTCTATCCTTACAATCTATCCTTACAGTCTATCTTCACAGTCTATCTTCACAGTCTATCCTTACAGTCTATCTTCACAGTCTATCCTCACAGTCTATCCTTACAGTCTATCTTCACAGTCTATCCTTACAGTCTATCTTTACAGTCTATCTTTACAGTCTATCTTCACAGTCTATCCTTACAGTCTATCTTCACAGTCTATCCTTACAGTCTATCTTCACAGTCTATCCTTACAGTCTATCTTCACAGTCTATCCTTACAGTCTATCTTCACAGCCTATCCTTACAGTCTATCCTTACAGTCTATCTTCACAGTCTATCTTCACAGTCTATCTTCACAGTCTATCCTTACAGTCTATCTTCACAGTCTATCCTTACAGTCTATCTTCACAGTGTCTCTGCAATGAATAATGGAACAGTGGATCAAAAATTTAAATGCAATAGTCTACCTTCACATCTATCTTAACAGTATGTACAGTCTCTCTAAAACTAAAGTAACATATCAAAAGCAGTAATGGTAGTGAAAGGAATTAGCTAGTTAGTCGAATAGACAGTTAGTTGATTGGTTAGTTAGTTAGATGGTTAGTTACTTATAGGGTTAGTAAGATTATCAATGGTGAAAAGAAAAAAGGAGAAAAGATTAAAGGAAATCAACCAACTAACACCAGGAAAAGAAGAGAAAATGGAGGAAAAATTAAATAGTTAGTTAGGTCGAGAAACAAATAAATAAAGCCATAGAAAGTTGGAACGTTTTGTTTAGTTGGCGCAACATCTGTGGTCATATGCCGGAGAAAGACAGAAGGGGAAGGAATTATAGGAGAAAGGAACAGATCCCAGGAGACAGGACACAACCCCGGTTAATACCTGGTACCCATTCACTGCTGGGTGGACAGGGGTGTAGGGTATCGGAAAAGCCGCCCAAATTTTTCCACTCCACCCGGGAATCGAACCCAGGCTCTCTTGGTTGTGAGCTGAGTGTACTAACCACTGCACCATGAAGCCCCATGGTAAAGCCAGATATATATAAAAACAGACATATATGAAAAATTTACAAACACACTAACACATATGCAACGCTAACCCATGCACCCCCCTCACCTGCGGCTCCTCACTAACAGACGAGAGAATGGTTCTGTTCCCGCTGTTGTTTCCCTCGGGGTTGATGACCGAGAGATCCGGCAACTCCATCAACGAGGCTCCGGCAGGGGTCTGCTTGAAGCCTCCCGGGCCAGGGGTGACGCCGCCCAGAAGTGTTGAACTGAAGGGCAGAGAGCGGTCAAGAAGGGAGAGATTGATTGGGTTAGGCTGGGTTGAATTAGATTATGCATGATTAGGTTAGGGGATGAATTATGTTAGATTAGGTAAGGAGTGTGGAGTTGAAGGGGGTAAGATTAGATTAGGATTAGGTTAGGAGGTTACGTTAGGTTAGGATTAGGTTAGGAGTGTGGAGTTGAAGGGGGCAAGATTAGGTTACGAGGTTAGGTTAGGTTAGGTTAGGATTGGGTTAGGAGTGTGAAGTTGAAGGGTGACAAGAAGTGGATTAGATTATGTTAGATTAGGTTAGGAATGTGGAGTTGAAGGGTGGCAAGAAGTGGATTGAGGGAGTTGAGTATAGTATTGAGAGTAGGGATATTGAGGTGGTTTGGGTATGTGAGGAGGAGGGGGGATGGTGAGGCATTGGGGAGAGCCATGAAGAGGAGGGGCTATATAAACTTCTCTATAAACTTTTTTCACTACTCTCTATACTCTCAAATTAAAAAAAACATCCCTCGTAACCTCGTCAACCCTCGCGCACTCACCTCAGCATAGGGTGGCCGCTCTTTACGCTGGTCACATCCCCCATCAGCGTCATGTTAAGTGCCGTGGAGTGCAGGATGGACCGGTTCACTTTGCTGGGTTTGCTGGCACCGGGCTTGGCTGTCCTAGGCTTGGCGGCACTCCCAGCTCCCCCTGTCTGTGGTGTCTGGAAGCGCGGCGTGGCTGGTTGTATGGTGGTGGTGGTGGTGTGTCCAATGGGAATGGTGGCTCTGTAGGAGAGGGAAATGTGAGAATCCTGCATGGGAGTTATTTTTATCGTTCTCTCTCTTCTTACTGTGATGGTGTAGAAGGGAGGCCGAGAATGAAGAAGGAACGCAGGAGAAAGAGAAGAAACTGGAAGAAACACAAAATAAAACAGAGCTAACAGAAGAAATAGGAACAAAATAGAAAGATATAAATTAGAACAGAAATCATTGAGTGGCTTCCTTAATAATTAATCAAAGTAAATAAATAAAATCTTCTCCCTCTCCGCACACTCAGTCCTGCTACTTCCAACTCTCTTGCTCCAATACTTCTTCCATCTCTACAAACTTCATTCCTTAGTAATTAATCAAAACAAATAAAAAAAATCTTGAGTCCAGCACATATTGTTACCACTCTTAACATCTGCAAGACTTTTATTCCTTCAAAATCCATAAAAAAAATCCTTTGTATTCTGCTTCCTTACAAAAAGACTTATCTCGCCTTAAAATATTGTCCCTTGTAACACTGAAATGATATGTTCGGTAACGAAAGACCTTAATATTCACCTCTTGGGCTTGGTCTTGGGTGGCAGCCTCTTGCCGGCGGGGGGCGGGCGAGCGGGCAAGGTTTCATTTGACCAACTCCTGCTCTGGCTGCCGCTGCTACTGCTGTTGTTGTTGCCACTGCTGTTGTTGCTGTTTTTTGTCGCCGCCGCTGCCGCTGCCTTGTACCGGGACTGCACTACCTTGATCTTGCTCTTTTGCGTTTTTGTTTTACTGTTGGTGGAAATACTGACTTAAATTTTTCCTTCTTTTCCTTCTTCATTTAATATCCTTACTTTCCTTTATGGGGTTGGACGGGTTGATGAAGACTTGAACACCAAAGATAATATAGATAAGAGATATTACTACTACTAGATATTCTAATCATACTGAAAATGTTACAATCTGCACCACAAAAAAATGCAAAAAATCAAAATCCTGTGCCTCCTATTTCATAAAACTTATAATTTTTTTTTTTTTTGACACCAAAGGATGCGGCTCAAGGGCAACAAAAAGAGTACAAAAAAAAAAAAGCCCACTACTCGCCACTCCCATAAAAGTAAAAAGAGTAGCCAAAAGAGAGGTCAATTTCAGATGGAGAGGCGTCTTGATACACACTTGAATGATGAAATAAAGAATCCCATCAACAATCATATACTCTCCTCCACTCAGCAATAATCACATTCAAGACACGAAAACACACACCTGACATTAGTGCCGTCCAGAGATTTCTTGTCGGAGTTTTCCAGGTCTTGCCGGGAGTCGCACTTGCTGGATGTGTTGGACAGGGCCGAGAGTGTCGTGTCTGAAATAAGGTGAGGTTATTTTTTTATATTGAAGGAGGCAGCTCAAGGGAAAATAAACAATGTAAGGTTATTTTTACATCTCAGGAGACAACTCTTTATTTATGCAGCAATTAATAGATAGTAGCATTAAATATAAAGAACACATAATACAATATCTCATACACACAAAATTTAATTAATAAACGCTAGATTCTTACCTAACCTCACTCCATCTCATTTCACGTAACCTGACCTCTCCTAATCTAACCTAATGTATTGAAGTAAATAATAACTAGAAGCATAAAAAATAAATAAAACAATAGTTACTCATAAAAATCATATAACACAAATTTCAATACAGCACCCCTATAGCACACTACCGTTGCTCTCCTCTGCAGTGCTGGGCAGTGCTGAGTCATCCTTGCTGGTGTCAGAGTGTGCGTGCTGCTCGATGCTGTCCGCCTCACTCTCCCGGGAGCTGCTCACACTGGCCTCCTCCGCTGCCGACATCTTGAGCTGCTGAGGCGAGAAAACTTGTAATATCATGTTTGTATTTGGTGGTTGTTTATGGTGACTTACTTGTGAAGGAATATTAAGGATGTCAAACTTGAAACTTGAAGGATTTTAAGTTTGTGGATGCCAAACTTGTGAAGGAATATTAAGTTGTGGATGCCAAACTTGTGAAGGAATATTAAGTTGTGGATGCCAAACTTGTGAAGGAATATTAAGTTGTGGATGCCAAACTTGTGAAGGAATATTAAGTTGTGGATGCCAAACTTGTGAAGGAATATTAAGTTGTGGATGTCAAACTTAAAACTTGAAGGAATATTAAGTTTGTGGATGCCAAATTTGTGAAGGAATATTAAGTTGTGGATGCCAAACTTAAAACTTGAAGGAATATTAAGTTTGTGGATGCCAAATTTGTGAAGGAATATTAAGTTGTGGATGCCAAACTTAAAACTTGAAGGAATATTAAGTTTGTGGATGCCAAATTTGTGAAGGAATATTAAGTTTGTGGATGCCAAACTTGTGAAGGAATATTAAGTTTGTGGATGCCAAACTTGTGAAGGAATATTAAGTTGTGGATGTCAAACTTGAATTTGAAGGAATATTAAGTTTGTGGATGCCAAACTTGTGAAGGAATATTAAGTTGTGGATGTCAAACTTAAAACTTGAAGGAATATTAAGTTTGTGGATGCCAAACTTGTGAAGGAATATTAAGTTTGTGGATGCCAAACTTGTGAAGGAATATTAAGTTTGTGGATGTCAAACTTGAAACTTGAAGGAATATTAAGTTTGTGGATGCCAAACTTGTGAAGGAATATTAAGTTTGTGGATGCCAAACTTGTGAAGGAATATTAAGTTTGTGGATGCCAAACTTGTGAAGGAATATTAAGTTGAGGATGTCAAACTTGAAACTTGAAGGAATATTAAGTTTGTGGATGCCAAACTTGTGAAGGAATATTAAGTTTGTGGATGCCAAACTTGTGGAGGAATATTAAGTTTGTGGATGAAGATAGCTGAAAATAACTTAAATATAACTTAAAATAACTTGCCACTTTTCTTCTTGCTGTTAAATACCTCGTCACTTTCCTTCTTCAGTGTTTTAAGGGGCTGGGTGGTACTAGGCCTTCTTTTTCCTTCACTTCTTGTTCTTTAGATCTCTGACGCCTTATAATACTGCTTTGACTTCTCCTTGGTCCTCCTTCCCTGGTATCCTTTAAATTTTTCCTCTGTCACTTCTTCACGGGTCCCGCCCTTCCCGCCTTCTTTCAATGTTTCCTTTTCTTCAACGGGGTCACAAATCCATTACAGTCACTTCAGTTTAATTAAGGAATATTGCTTAAGCCTCCCTACATCAATATTAGATTTTAACCAATATATTAATCAGACACCATTAATTGTGTGGGTATGTGGTTATTTTAGTCAGAAAGCTAAATATTCTGGTGTATTATTTCCTTATTTTTAACAGGGTGACAAATACCCAGCTTTTGGAACGTTGATTTATCCCTTCTACCCTTATACAAAACATCAATCATTAAGTTTTCCGACCAGTAAACTAATTATATACTATTAGATGTGTGGATATGCTGTTATTCTAGCCAGGAAATGATATATTGCAGTGTTCTGAGCTCGTGAATCTGGCAACTCTTCGGTGTGCACGCGTGGTGGACTGGATTGGACCACCGGTGCCAGATTATCGTACTCAGAGCCTCGTATTGAGAGGTTTCTGAGCCATATATATTACCAAAAAACACCAATAATTAACCATTTTAACGATAATTATATATGAATGCAGTTGAGGGGGTCGAGGAGGCAGATTTGGGGTGGGAAATCGGCAAACATAAGAGGCTGAGAACGACAATCTGGCAACGTTGGATCATTGGACTGGTTGGACTGAACGGGAAAAAAGAAGATTCCCTGTTGAGTGTTGAGCCTCGCCACAGCCATGAAGAAGGGGCCCAACATCCTCATCACGGGTGAGAGAACCAGAGATATGTCACTATACTGGCATGGTTGAGGTGTGCTGTCTGTTAACGGGCCGGAGTGTATTACTAGCCAAGGGAAATATGGAACACACCACTTTCATGCATTTCGGATTTACCAGCTAACATTTTTTAAGGCAAGGTAAGGTAAGGTAAGGCAAGGCAAGGCAAGGCAAGGCAAGGCAAGGCAAGGCAAGGCAAGGCAAGGCAAGGCAAGGTAAGGTAAGGTAAGGTAAGGTAAGGTAAGGTAAGGTAAGGTAAGGTAAGGTAAGGTAAGGTAAGGTAAGGCAAGGTAAGGTAAGGTAAGGTAAGGTAAGGTAAGGTAAGGTAAAGTAAGGTAAGGGTAAAGGTTGTGTTAGTATTTCCATGGGTAGTCTTCTGAGCCTCCCCTGCACACTCGACTCCCCTGCGCCTCCCCTGCACACTCGACTCCCCTGCCCCTCCCCTGCACACTCGACTCCCCTGCCCCTCCCCTGCACACTCGACTCCCCTGCCCCTCCCCTGCACACTCGACTCCCCTGCCCTCCCCTCTGCCCCTCCCTGCACACTCGACTCCCCCTCCCCTGCACACTCGACCCTGCCCTCCCCTGCACACTCGACTCCCTGCCCTCCCCTGCACACTCGACTCCCCTGCCCCTCCCCTGCACACTCGACTCCCCTGCCCCTCCCCTGCACACTCCACTCCCCTGCACACTCGACTCCCCTGCCCCTCCCCTGCACACTCGACTCCCCTGCCCCTCCCTTGCACACTCGACTCCCCTGCCCCTCCCCTGCACACTCGACTCCCCTGCCCATCCCCTGCACACTCGACTCCCCTGCCCCTCCCCTGCACACTCGACTCCCCTGCCCCTCCCCTGCACACTCGACTCCCCTGCCCCTCCCCTGCACACTCGACTCCCCTGCCCCTCCCCTGCACACTCGACTCCCCTGCACACTCGACTCCCCTGCCCCTCCCCTGCACACTCGACTCCCTTGCCCCTCCCCTGCACGCTCGACTCCCCTGCCCCTCCAACAAGTCGATGATGGTTGTTGGTTGGTTGGTGGTTGAGTGTTGTGTTGTGTCATGGCGTTGGTTGGCTATATCACCCCAGTTTAGTAATTTTCTTTGGTATTGTCTTTGTTGTTACTTTGGTGAGTCTTATGATTGTCGTGCGCGCTGTTTCCACATTTGAAGTATAGTATGTTTTTTCTCATTGACAGCCAAGACAAATATACGTGTTATGCACCTGTATAAAGTAACCAAAGTAAAGTATGTACAGATAAATAAGAAACACAAGTAACAAGTAACAAGTAAGGTGACCTGCGCATCATAAATCCAGATCCAGCACCTTGGCGAGTCTTCTGCTCCATGAACGTGAAAAACATTCATGAAATCTCGACCAGTCTCCTCATTGGCCTTGGGAATGATGTGTGGCATGATTCCAGCCTTTCACCAACTTCACTCTGGTGGTTGACACTTTTCCAGATAATCGCAACATGCTCCAACATTTTCTACTTTCATCTCTGTTGCAAAATACTAGTTTCTGACTTTCTGTGAATATATCCTTTTCTTTCACTGAAGTGTCGAGGGGGTAATGGCGGCAAAGCCCTCCATACCAGGTGCGGAAGCTGGGAGAGGACAAAGCCCTTCCTGTTAGGTGTTAGTTTTAATTTGTTAGATTTATTTAATTTGACACTTAATCGTAACCCATTCCGCCATACGTAGTGGGGGCGTTTCATGACTAGAAAGAAATGGCAACTCAGAGTGAAGTTGTCATAAGACTGGAAATTAACTTCATATGTTGCAATCATCTGAGAATTAAGAACATCATTTTCTTATCCTTTACTTCTTTTTTTCAGGAACGCCCGGGGTTGGCAAATCCACGCTAGCGCAGCAGCTTGGCGAGCGTACCGGCCTGGAGTGGATCAGCGTGGGAGACCTGGCCAAGGACAACAACTTCTTTGACGGTTACGATGACGAGAGAGACTGTCCCATCCTGGACGAAGACAAGGCGAGTCATCACAGTTTCATAGTTCTGACATCCATTATCATCACCGCCATCTTCTGTTTGATGTCAGGTTTTCTCATACTTTTTTTTTTTTTTTTTTTTTTTTTTTAGTAAAGGATGCAGCTCAAGGGCAAAAGTAAATTAAAACGAAAAAGCCCATTAGCATTGCTCCTGTAAAAGAAAGAGTGGCCAAAAGAGAGGTCAGTTTTGAGTATTACTAAAAGGCAAGATGATGTTTAATGCCAGGTTTTCCCATACTTTTTTTTTATAGTAAAGGATGCAGCTCAAGGGCAAAGATAAATTAAAACAAAAAAGCCCACTAGCATTGCTCCTGTAAAAGAAAGAGAAGAGTGGCCAAAAGAGAGGTCAGTTTTGAGTATTACTAAAAGGCAAGATGATGTTTAATGTCAGGTTTTCCCATACTTTTTTTTTATAGTAAAGGATGCAGCTCAAGGGCAAAAGTAAATTAAAACAAAAAAGCCCACTAGTACTGCTCCTGTAAAAGAAAGAGAAGAGTGGCCAAAAGAGAGGTCAGTTTTGAGTATTACTAAAAGGCAAGATGATGTTTAATGTCAGGTTTTCCCATACTTTTTTTTTTTATAGTAAAGGATGCAGCTCAAGGGCAAAGATAAATTAAAACAAAAAAGCCCACTAGCACTGCTCCTGTAAAAGAAAGAGAAGAGTGGCCAAAACAGAGGTCAATTTTGAGTATTACTGTAGGGCAAGACGATCAGTGATGTGCTTCAATCTATTTCTGACCCTTGCCTCACCCTCTCCAGTGCATTCATCCAGTATGTCAACTCAGGGAAGTGGATATCCCTGCCGTCCATAGTCATTACTAGTCCACTACATAACAAAGCCCTTTCCTAATCCTCTCCACCTCTGATGTTAGTGCACTCCACCCTGCTCCAGCAAAACACTTGAAACTATCATCATCATCTTCAACCCTGTCCTGATGTTTTCCATTTATACATCTAATTTGTCAATCTCTATCGCAGGAACTGTTATCTATTGTTATTGTTATCATTTTTGTTCCAGGTTTTAGATGAGCTGGAGGACATGATCGAGGAGGGCGGGAAGATCCTTGACTACCACGGCAGCGACTTCTTCCCCGAGCGGTTCTTCGACATTGTGTTTGTGCTGCGAACAGACAACACCATCCTCTACGACAGACTTGCCGCCAGGTAGGTAATTGCCTCTCCCCCTCAAAGTAATCTCGTGTGACTTAAACCTCTCAATGTCATCATCTTCAGCCGTTGGCTCTTCCCTTTAACCCCTTGACTGTGGATTTCCTAAAAGAAGACATCACCAAGCTACAGGAGTGGAACAAAAAGTGGCTGCTACAATTCAATGAAGAGAAATGTAAAGTCCTGCACCTTGGGAGGAGAAATTCAGCATACCAAACCACATGGGAAACACTCCACTATCCACCACAGAGGCAGAGAAAGACCTGAGAGTATGTGTTACCAGGCTACCAGTGAAGGGATATCCAGCACACCAATACCACATGGGAAACACTCCACTATCCACCACAGAGGCAGCAGATTGCCACTTTCCTGAATCTTCCCCACACTGATCACTGACCTTCCATGGCTCGCTGGCCACTCACGGACACCACTGTGCATCAGAACATCCATAATGTGAAGCTGCGAGGCAAAGACATTCTCCTGACAGACATGCATGCACACACCATTGCCTTCAAGGTTGAGGTTTAGATGTGATCAGTTGTCTGGTGTTAAGTTTGAGTATCTTCCTTGCCTTGCTGCATCTACTGTTGTGAGCTGCTCTTCTAAAAAATGAAGGACATCAAGTCTTGACTCTGCTCCCAACTCTCAGACCTCCACCTCAACGACACTATTCTGTTCTCCACCTCATCCACCAAGTCGGCCACTGAAACACTTCTTCATGGCAAGCACCACCAGTTGTCTCACTGATCTGTATATTTTTCATTTTTTACTTTTTTTACTTTGGGGTTCTCGTTTCTCACTCTAGCCCGCTGCATGCTCCTGTAAGTCTTATCTGGCCCTCCCATTAAAAAGGTTGCCTGCCGCTGCTTCAAAAGATCATATAACTTGAAATTTATGATCATCTTCAGCCATTTCTAATCCCCTGCACAACAAAGGCCTTTCCTAATGTTCTCCTCGAGGTCTGATGTTGCTGCACTCCATCCTGCTCCAACAATCACGGCTTTCTTCATCCATTACCAGTCCACTGTATAATTAAAGCCTTTTCTAATATTTTCTACATTTTTTTAACCAGGTAGACCAAAGAAAATCCGGAGACAAAAATATGTTGGACCTAGCCTTTCTTAGCACTAATGAAAAGAAAATTGACGAAAAAACTCATGATAGGAAGAAGAAAATTACCAGAAAAACGGATGACTAGGAGGAGGAGGAAGAGGAGAGGGGAAAAATCGTACGTTAACCTCAATTAGCATTTTTCAACATTAACATTTGTTCTCTTACCTCCCCCAGTCCCTCCACTCCCCAGTTTCCCCTCGCTCCCTAGTCCCTAATCTCCCCAGTGCGCCAGTATTTTATTTATTATTCTTTTTACAGTAAAGGAAACAATTCACGGGAAAAAAAATAGGGAACAATGAAAAAAAGCCAGCTACTTGCTGCTCCTACAAAAGAGTCCCCTTGCTCCCTAGTCCCTAATCTCCCCAGTGCACCAGTATTTTATTTATTATTTTATTTACGGTAAAGGAAACAGTTCACGGGAAAAAAAAATAGGAAACAATGAAAAAAAGCCCGATACTTACCGCTCCTACAAAAGAGTCGAAAGGAGCGGCCGAGAGACAGGTCAATTTCGGGAGGAGCACACACACTCACAAAACCATCTCTTCCTCCCCACCAGAGGCTACACGGGGAAGAAGCTGGAGGACAACGTGGAGTGTGAGATCATGGCAGTGCTGCGGGACGAGGCAAAGGAGAGCTACAAGGAGGAGATCGTCCATGAACTACCCTCGAACACAGTGGACGACATGGAGAACAACCTTGAACGGATGATAGTGTGGCTGGAGGCGTGGAAGAGGGATAACGGAACTTGAGTGAGGGTTAATATATGGTAATTTAAGTAAGGTGGTGTTTTGTTTATCCTTGACGTTTTCTACAGGTCTATTTGCGGATTGATAGCTAGTGAAAATTGTTAATCCGTCCGCTGTGATTGGCACGGATTTAGCTTTTACTGGTCGCCTCTGTGGTGGATAGTGGAGTTTCCCATGTGGTATTGGTGTGCTGGATATCCCTTCACTGGTAGCCTGGTAACATACACTCCCAGGTATTTCTCTGCCTCTGTGGTGGATAGTGGAGTGTTTCCCATGTGGTATTGGTATGCTGGATATCCCTTCACTGGTAGCCTGGTAACATACACTCCCAGGTATTTCTCTGCCTCTGTGGTGGATAGTGGAGTGTTTCCCATGTGGTATTGGTGTGCTGGATATCGCTTCACTGGTAGCCTGGTAACATATCCTCCCTGGTCTTTCTCTGCCTCTGTGGTGGATAGTGGAGTGTTTCCCATGTGGTATTGGTGTGGTGGATATCCCTTCACCGGTAGCCTGGTAACATGTCCTCCCTGGTCTTTCTCTGCCTCTGTGGTGGATAGTGGAGTGTTTCCTACGTGGTATTGGTGTGCAGGATATCCCTTCACCGGTAGCCTGGTAACATGTCCTCCCTGGTCTTTCTCTGCCTCTGTGGTGGATAGTGGAGTGTTTCCCATGTGGCATTGGTATGCTGGATATCCCTTCACTGGTAGCCTGGTAACATATGCTCCCAGGTCTTTCTCTGCCTCTATGGTGGATAGTGGAGTGTTTCCCATGTGGTATTGGTGTGCTGGATATCCCTTCACTGGTAGCCTGGTAAAATACCCTCCCAGGTCCTTCTCTGCCTCTGTGGTGGATAGTGGAGTGTTTCCCATGTGGTATTGGTATGCTGGATATCCGCTCCCAATTAAGGTGCAGGACTTTACATTTTTCTTCACTGAATTGTAGCAGCCACTTTTTGTTCCACTCCTGTAGCTTGGTGATGTCTTCTTGCAGGAAATCCACAGTCAAGGGGTCAAGTTGAGGAGTTTTCTAAAATAGGCGTGGAAGAGAGATAACAGGACTTGAGTGGGGGTGAATATATGGTAATTTAAGTTAGGCATTGTTTAGTTATTTTATGTATATGTTCCTTTGGGTTTAGCTGTTTATTAATGGGTGGGGAAACGTTTTAGTAGAGGGGTTTAATCTAGCATAGGTGAAACCGACTGTACTCACCCATGTGGGCCCCCCCCCCCCCCCACACACACAACCCAACCCTTGGCAGCATTTCCCCGGCAACCGCATCTCGACCGCCGATGAACGCTCCGCTTAGCCTCGGTCTGCGGTAGATTCCAGGAGATTCCGGCTCAGCGTGGCGACTGATTGGCGGCCAGTCGCTGCCTCGCCCCTCGCGGCCTTCCAATCGAGTGGTGGGGATTAGCTCGGCCGCTGAGGCTCTTCTGGGCGACGAAGGACATTGAAGCATTTCCCGAGCGCTGGCTGATTCGAAGCAGTTCCGCTTTCCGCCGACATATTCGCGTCTCCTTGCCCGATAAATACTCAACTTCCATTGGCCTTACTTATACTTCTGTACATCGACTGATATCTCTTCTTTTGATGCATATCCTGGAAGTTCATTGATTCGAAACTACGCCATCCAGAGACACTATTCGCGTTCCTTATCCGATAAATACTCTAACTTCCATTGGCTTTACTTATATTTCTGTACATCGACTGATATCACTTCTTTTGATGCATTTCCTGGGAGTTCATTGATTCGAAACTGCGCTATCCAAAGACACTATTCGCGTCTCCTTATCCGTTAAATACTCTATAACTTCCATTGGCCTTACTTATACTTCTTTACTTCGATTGATATTACTCCTTTTGATGCATTTCCTGGGAGTTCATTGATTCGAAACTATGCGCTATCCAAAGACACTTCGCGTTCCCTTGTCCGATAAATACTCTATAACTTCCATTGGCTTTACTTATTCTTCTTTACTTCGATTGATATTACTTAATTCTTTTGATGCATTTCCTGGGAGTTCATTGATTCGAAACTACGCCATCCAGAGACACCATTCGCGTTTCCTTCTCCGTTAAATACTCTATAACATCCATTGGCTTTATTTATACTTCTTTATTTCGATTGATATTACTCCTTTTGATGCATTTCCTGGGAGTTCATTGATTCGAAACTACGCGCTATCCAAAGACACTATTCGCGTTTCCTTCTCCGTTAAATACTCTATAACTTCCATTGGCCTTACTTATACTTCTTTACTTTAATTGATATTACTTAGTTATTTTGATGCATTTCCTGGGAGTTCATTGATTCGAAACTACGCGCTATCCAAAAACACTATTCGCGTTCCCTTGTCCGATAAATACTTCTTCCGCTATCATTGCTATTAACATTACTAATTCTTCTTTACTTCGTGTGGAATAATTACTACTATTGATGCATTTCTTTGGAGATAGACGATTTGAGACTATAAGGTATCCAAAGACGTATTCGCGGCCCTTCGATAATGTTGTTACTTGTATTGGTATTACTTAATTAAACTTCTGTTACATCGATCGACATGACTTCTGTGTAGCTCTGTGGGTGTTTTCATTTCCAAGACTGTTAATTAATAGGGGAAAAAAATAATTGATCGCGTAGTTCAGACTTCAAACCAATTTAGAAGACAATTTAGAAGACAAGTGAAACCAATTTAGAAGACAATTTAGAAGACAAGTGAAACCAATTTAGAAGACAATTTAGAAGACAAGTGAAACCAATTTAGAAGACAAGTGAAACCAATTTAGAAGACAATTTAGAAGACAAGTGAAACCAATTTAGAAGACAAGTGAAACCAATTTAGAAGACAATTTTTAGGACAATTTAGAAGATAATTTAGAAGACAAGTGAAACCAGTTTAGAAGACAATTTTTAGGACAATTTAGAAGATAATTT
The DNA here is from genome assembly GCF_024679095.1 of Eriocheir sinensis. Lineage (NCBI taxonomy): Eukaryota > Metazoa > Arthropoda > Malacostraca > Decapoda > Varunidae > Eriocheir > Eriocheir sinensis. The sequence goes on along the minus strand of NC_066532.1, from coordinate 18,596,814 downwards.
AGAAGACAAGTGAAACCAGTTTAGAAGACAATTTTTAAGACAATTTAGAAGACAAGTGAAACCAATTTAGAAGACAATTTAGAAGACAAGGGAAACCAATTTAGAAGAGAAGTGAAAAGGTCAAACGAGTTCAAAGTTGAAATATGATAAAAAAAAAAAAAACATTTCCTTGTTGCTGTATCTCGTAGTTCTGTCTTAAATTAATAAAAAAAGACTCAGTTAACGAAGAAAGGTAATTGGCTGCGTATCTCAAACATCAAACCAATTTAGAAGACAGATTAAAAGACTGAAAAATATGACTGCAAAAAAACATAAATTTCCAGTTTCCTTAAAATTAAATAAAAGTAAGAAATATATATATAACAAAAAAAAAAATCGACTGCGTAATTTAATCTTTCACCCAATTTAGAAGAAGAGTTAAGCTTTATAAACATGACAAAAAAAAAAAAATACACGGATATATTTCCCTTTCGCTGTTTTATTTGAAATTAATAGATATACTCAACAACGAAGAAGATATTGCTCGCGTAGTTCAAACATCAAACCAATTTAGGAAAGACAAGTTAAAAAGACAAGCAAACGAAGAGGTAACTAACCGCGTATCTTACAACCACAAAAACAGGAGCAGAACACAACTTAAAAGGCTTTCCAGTATAACCCTTGACCAACGCAACCTCTGTACCACCTTCGCGTCACAGTTGCCAGATTATCGTACTCAGAGCCTCATATATACCAGTTTCTGAGCCATAGCTATTGCCAAAAAACACCAATAATTAACCATTTTAACGCTAACTATATATGAAGGCAGTTATTGGGGTCGAGGAGGCAGGTTTTGGGTCGGAAATCGGCAAACAATAGGAAGCTGAGTACGACAATCCGGCAACGTTGCTTCGCGTCCACCCAGCCTCCCGCCACGCTACCCGTCCGTCGCTGGCTAAAGACTAAAAAAAGATAAGAATATATGAATGAATGATGATTACTACTACTACTACTACTACTACTACTACTACTACTACTATTATTACAAAGATATCAATTTCCTCCTATATCAAAGTGACCATGAAGATAAAAAATAACCTGAACATTCATAGTATTACCAGATGATAGATTATTAAACATTCCTTCCTTCTCTTTACCTCACTTTACATCACCGCTCCCTTCCACCCCTTCCTCCTCTTCGTCCTCCTCCTCCTCCTCGTCTCTTCCCTTCGCCCTCTCACCCTCTCTCGCCTCGCCCTTCCCTCGCCGCCTGGCCCGCCGCGGGATTACCTTCGGCATGTATAATTAGAAGGCGGAATCTGTTTTCATTGCCCAGAGATTGGTGAGGGATCGGGGCCGACTTGGGACCTGGGACCGAATACGTTGACAGCAGCTTGACGAACTGGCTGCCTCGACGACTGCCCAGCCCAACTTAAGACCGATATATTTAGTAGAAAAGACCCTGGCAGCATATTAGACCAGACCTTATCAAAATAGACCATACCAAAATAGACCTTATCGAACTTGCCCAGCCCAACGTAAGGCCGATATTGAATAGAGGAGACCCTGGCAGCATATTAGACCAGACCTTATCAAAATAGACCATACCAAAATAGACCTTATCGAACTTGCCCAGCCCATTGCAAGACCGATATATTGAGTAGAGAAGACCCTGGCAGCATATTAGACCAGACCTTATCAAAATAGACCATACCAAAATAGACCTTATCGAACTTGCCCATCTCAACGTAAGACCGATTTATTGAGAAGAGAAGACCCTGGCAGCATATTAGACCAGACCTTATCAAAATAGACCATACCAAAATAGACCTTATCGAACTTACCCAGCCCAACGTAAGGCCGATATTGAGTAGAGAAGACCCTGGCAGCATATTAGACCAGACCTTATCAAAATAGACCAAACCAAAATAGACCTTATCGAACTTGCCCAGCCCATTGCAAGACCGATATATTAAGTAGAAAAGACCCTGGCAGCATATTAGACCAGACCTTATCAAAATAGACCATACCAAAATAGACCTTATCGAACTTGCCCAGCCCAACGTAAGACCGATATATTGAGTAGAGAAGACCCTGGCAGCATATTAGACCAGACCTTATCAAAATAGACCATACCAAAATAGACCTTATCGAACTTGCCCAGCCCAACGTAAGACCGATATATTGAATAGAGAAGACCCTGGCAGCATATTAGACCAGACCTTATCAAAATACAACTTATCAAAACAGACCTTCTCAAATAGACCTTATAAAAATAACGTGTCAAAATCGACCTTATCAAACCTATATTCTACGACTGCTCAGCCTAACGCAAGACCAATATATATATAGTGTAGAGTCCTTTTTTTCTTTTTCTACATCCTTACTTGCGTCCTAATTTTCGTTTTTATTTTTATTTTTCATTTTTCCATCATTCCTTCCTTCCATTCCTTCATCCTTCCTTTCCTCCTTCCATCCTTCCAACCTTTCTTTTTCATCCCTTTTTCCTTCCATCCCTTATTCCTTCCTATCTTCCATTCTTCGTTTCCTTATCGCATCATAACACATCAGACCAAGACGACCTCAAAATAGACCTTACCAATAGACCTTACCAAAATAGACCTTACCAAAACAGACCTTCCCAAAATAGATCTTACCAAAATAGAACGTATCAATAGACCTTATCAAAATCGACTTTTCCAAAATAGACCTTACCAAAATAGACCTTATCAAAATAGACCTTACCAAAATAGACCTTACCAAAATAGACCTTTCCAAAATAGACCTTACCAAAATAGACCCTTCCAAAATAGACCTTACCAAAATAGACCTTACCAAAATAGACCTTACCAAAATAGAACGTATCAACAGACCTTATCAAAGACCATATCAAAAGACTTTATCAAACCAGCCTACGACTACCCAGCCCAACGCAAGACCAATATAAAGTAGAGTAGACCCTCGCAGTGTACCATATCAGACCAAGGCCTTATAAAAAAACAGACATACATACACATTCATACGAGGCTATGGGCTAAAAAAAAATAATAGTGGTTTGAGGGTGAAGTAGATCAAGTATAGACCAAACTAGACCAAAATAGACCAGTACATACATACATACATATATACACATAAGGAATACATTAGAGAATAGGATAGTAGAACACACACACACACACACACACACACACTCAAGCGACAGTTTCATGGCTGTTTTGTTTGTTGTGTTGAAAGAGAGGAAAAAAAAGTATAATTATAGCCTTCTCTCTCTCTCTCTCTCTCTCTCTCTCTCTCTCTCTCTCTCTCTCTCTCTCTCTCTCTCCACACTACATTTTTCATACTTTGCCATGGAGGAAGGAAGGAAGGGAGGGATGGAGGCATTGAAGGAAGGAGGGAAAGAAGGAAGGAAGGAAGGAAGCAAAGAAGGATGATAGAAAGGAAGGATGGTAGAAATGAAGTAAAGAAGGGAGGAAGGAGCGAAGAAGGGAAAGAAGGAGAGAAAGGAAGGATGGTAGAAAAGAAGTAAAGAAGGGAGGAAGGAGCGAAGAAGGGAAAGAAGGAGAGAAAGGAAGGATGGAAGAATTAACGAAGCAAGGAAAAAAAGGGAGGGAAAGAAGGAGAAAGAAAAGAAGGAAAGAAGGAAAGGAAAAAGGAAGAATGAAAGAAATAAAGAAATAGAGCAATACTGGAAAAAACGAAAAGAAAGAAAAAGGAAAAAAAGGAACAAAGAACAACGCTGGAAAAAAACGAAAAGAAAGGAAAAAAGGAAAAAAGCAACAAAACAAATAAATAAAGGAGGGAAAGAAATGAAGGAAACAAATGAGAATACCGACATAGACACAGACATACAAGCAGATAATATACCAGCAGTAGTAATAGTGGTAGAGGTGACGCGCGGTATTGGTAACAGTGGCGGCGGCGGCGGCGGCGGCGGGGGCTCGACAACGTTTAATCCCGCGCGTAAAAGGTGGAAGATCTTTCGGGAGTCGGAAAGTGAAAACACGCGCGGGCGGTGTGTGTGTGTGTGTGTGTGTGTGTCCCGCCGTTACTGGTGGATTGAGTTATCGCCTCACCCAGCCAGCAGCCAGCCAGCCATTTAGACACTCAGCCAGCCAGCCATTTAGACACTCAGCCAGCCAGCCATTTAGACACTCAGCCAGCCAGCCATTTAGACACTCAGCCAGCCAGCCAGCCAGTTGGGTACTCAGT
>NC_066532.1:18572626-18587626 GCF_024679095.1 Eriocheir sinensis | reverse complement strand
TTTAACAGCCTTGGATTTTTCTTACTTGCATTATACAAGAGGAGAAATTCTGACAAGGAAATAATACTAACATTGTCACCATGAATAGTTATGCAGCCCCTACTAATTTTAATACTAACACAAATACAAACACTAATACCAACGCTAACTCCTCATACTAACACTGATACCAACACGAACTCCTTACTAATAATAATACTAACACCAACACTAACACAAATACTAACACGAACTCTTCACAAATACTAATACTCACACTAACACTAATAGACACACTAATACCAACGCTAACTCCTCATACTAACACTAATACCAATACGAACTCCTTACTAATACCAACACTAACACTAACACTAATACCAACACGAACTCTTTACAAACACTAATACTCACACTAACACTAATACAAGCACTAATACCAACGCTAACTCCTCATACTAACACTAATACCAATACGAACTCCTTACTAATACCAACACTAATACTAATACCAACACGAACTCTTTACAAACACTAATACTCACACTAACACTAATACAAGCACTAATACCAACACTAACTCCTCATACTAACACTAATACCAACACGAACTCCTTACTAATACAAACACTAACACTAATACTAACACGAACTCCTCACAAATACTAATACTCACACTAACACTAATACAAGCACTAATACCAACACTAACTCCTCATACTAACACTAATACCAACACGAACTCCTTACTAATACAAACACCAACACTAATACTAACACGAACTCCTTACTAATACAAACACTAACACTAACACTAACACGAACTCCTTACTAATACAAACACTAACACTAACACTAACACGAACTCCTTACTAATACAAACACCAACACTAACACTAACACGAACTCCTTACTAATACAAACACTAACACTAATACTAACACGAACTCCTCACAAACACTAATACTCACACTAACACTAATACACACACTAATACCAACACTAACTCCTCATACTAACAACACTAATACCAACACGAACTCCTTACTAATACAAACACTAACACTAATACTAACAAGAAATCACAAATGCTAATACTCACACTAACACTAATAGACACACTAATACCAACGCTAGCTCCTCATACTAACACTAATACCAACACGAACTCCTTACTAATACCAACACCAACACTAACACTAATACCAACACGAACTAACTCCTCATTCTAACACTATTACCAACACTGTATAACGCAATCCACGCCCATAGCTACACTTTACATCCCTCGTATGAAGCTCAAAAATTTGCATATTACACAAATCTGCACTAGTTAAAAACCGCACACACACACACACACACACGGACCCCCCCACCACCCCGCCACACACACACACACACACACACACACACACACACACACACGGAGGATAAAAAAGTGTGTAAATTAAAAAAAAAATCCACCCAGGTTAACTATTTGCAGTCAGGTGTGCCGGGGTCCAATTACGTCGAGGTGTGGATAACAAAACTGTGTGTGAGTGGCGATCGCTAATTTCTATGCCGTGAGAAATTAAATAAGCATAACAAAGGGTTGCCATGACCTCGCTTCCCACTCTCCCCCTTTCCTCCCCTCTCCCTTCCTCTCTCCCTCTCTCATTCCCACTCTCACGAGGCAAAAGTTCTCCCCCTCCTCCTCCTCCTCCTCCTACCTCTCCTCCTCCTCCCCAAATGCATGAAGGGAGGGAGAGAGAGGGAGAGAAAAGGAGTGAGAGAGAGAGAGAAAGGGGGGAGGGGTAGATAAGAGAGAGGGAAAGAGGGAACGAAAAGCAGAAAGTGAATTGTAGATAAGATAAAGGAAATGAACGAATGAAAAAGAACGGAAAAGCGAAAATAAATGAGAGAGAGAGAGAGAGAGAGAGAGAGAGAGAGAGAGAGAGAGAGAGAGAGAGAGAGAGAGAGAGCGATAGTGACGTAAGACTGAACCAAAGGAAAACAAAAATAAGTTAGAGATTGTAAGAAAAAAGAAACGCGATACAAAGAGACAAAAAGAAGCCGAGGATGAAAAGAAAAATAACAAAAGGAGGTAAAAAATAATCGAGCCCGAGACGAATTAAAAAAGGAATAAAGTCAAATAGTTTAAAAAAGATCGCAAGCAAGTCGAAGTTTTAAAGGAGAATAATAATAAAAAAAGAAAGATGAAGAGGAGGAATAAAAATAAGAAAATAGTGATAATAATAAGAAATGATAAGGCACAGTTTCCTCGGAGAGTAAATTAAGCAGAAGATAAGAAAAAGAAGTAAAGGAAGTCGAAGGTTTGGCGAAGAAAAAAAAACCGCTACAGTATTATCCACAAAGGTAACATTTCTAAGTTGACATCTCTTTCTTTTTTCTCTTTTTCTTCCTTTTTTTTGTCTTTCTCTCTTTTTTTATTTTTCTCTCTTTCTTTCCTTATTTTCTTTCTTTATTTCTTTTTCTTTTTCTTTTTTTTTCTTTCCTTCTATATTTTTTCTGTCTTTCTTCCTCTTTTTTTGTCTATCTTTCTTTCCTCTATGTGGCGTGATTTCATATACTTGCATATCTATCTTTATTTCTCCATTTGTCTATCTTTTATCAGCAGTATTTAAGTCACTCATTTATTTCTTATCTTTTATTAACGGTATATCCTTCACTAATCTATTTATCTATCAATCTATCAGCGGTTTTTAATCTATACACGTACAACACTCTTCATATTTTCATGTATGCATATTTTATTAACGGTATTTAATTTATCAACCTCTCTAACTATTTATCTATTCACGTTTCTATCACTTATTAGCATCATATCATTCATTAATCAGTAGTATTTAATTTATCCACGTATATAACTATCAATAATTCATTCAGGTATCTTCTATTAGCGGCATTTCATTTATCTACTCACGCATCTATCACTTATTCGCGGTATAGATATATATATTTTTTTGTTCAGTCGATGCTGGCGGCGTGTTCAGGTAGTTTCCGGCGGCACAGGACCGGACGTGGGGCGCGAGTCGAGTGCAATTCGCTGGTTTAGAGTTTGGAGGAACGTGAGTGTACGGGTGAGGGGGGCGGCAGTGTTACCAGCACCGCCACGACCCTTGCTGCTGCTCCCCCTCCTCCTCCTCCTCCTCCTACTGCAGTTACTACCACTACAACCACTGCCACTACCTTCTACTGTTCTACTGTTCTACTGGTTTAAGGATTGCATGAACGGACATAGGAGTTACAAGCACTATCGCAACTCCTTCTCCTACTCCTTCTCCTCCTCCTCCTCCTCCTCCTACTACTACTACTCCTACTACTACTACTACTACAATCGCCACCACTACAAGCATTACTACAGGGTCTATCACAATCGCTATCTACTACCCAATACTATTCTATCGTCCCTCGTCCTTCCAATGTTCGTGTTCAGTAACAAAACAACATCGCGATTTTCTAGACAAAGTTTCCAACAGCTTTCTGGAGTCCACGTGACAGATTCCATTTTATTCGCAAACTGTTAACCCGTATTCTCACACACGCACAGTTGACAAGGCTTCGGTAGAGGTTGTGTTAGTATTTCCGTCGATAGTTTTCAGAGCCTGGTGACAGCTTGACAAGGCTTCTGCACCGCGAACGTTTAAAAACACTATTGAGAATCCGACTAAGCTCCTTTGTGGCCTCTGGAAATAGCTGTTGTAGGAGCCGAAAGTATTTGGTTCAGCAGTATTAAGCAGTAACGAAAACATTAAAAAATACATAAAAAAATAATTAAAGCAGAGAAAAAACAAACAAACCGACAAACAATACGTATTAGCCTACACTTAAATGAATAAAAGTCTTGGTAAATCTCCTGCCACATTTAACACCAGCAGACTGATCAGTACGTAGGTTTTCCAGCAAGATTTTCACCAGCCTGCAGCCAAATTTGAAAGCAGTGTGTTAGGGGTGGGGTAGGGCGTTACCTGGGCAGTGACGCGGTAAACTCTACGGACACAGCCAGCCCCGTTTACATTGCTCCGCGGCTCCGAAGATGGACAATGAAAATACCAAGGATTTATATTTTCCTTAGAACAGATTTATTTTACATCGCTTTATCAGTCGTGTGTTAGCAGAACGAGTAATGAACTTATAATGAGCTTCTTTCCATCATAGCCACTCGTTCCTCCTCGGTTCCCTGCTACACTTTCAAGAGAAGGGTATCAGGACACCTCTCCTCCCGAAGTTGACCTATCTTTCGGCCACTCCTCGAACTCTTTATAGGAGCAGTGAGTAGCGGGCTTTTTTTTTCACATTTGTTACCTTTTTTTATGCCCTTGAACTGACTCCCTTGATGTAAAAAAATAAAATACATCTGACTTTGTGTATATCTCATTATTTTCGTTAGTTCTTGATTAGTAACATAAGGAGAGTTATTTGAAAAGATACCACGTGAAAAATGAAAAAAAAATGAAAGAGTTGAGTAAATAAGTAAGTGTTTTGGTGAACCATGAAAGTTACTATTATAGTCTACTACTACTACTACTACTACTACTACTACTACTACTACTACTACTACTACTATCTCATTTTCTTCTTTACCACATTTTCCTCTTTCATTTTTATTTTCTTTACTATTATTGCTACGTTTACTGTATTCCTTCTTCTTCTTCTTCTTCTTCTTCTTCTTCTTCTTCTTCTTCTTCTGTTTCTTCTTCTTCTTCTTATCATCATCATCATCATTGCTATTATTATCATTTTCATCACGGCTTCTTCTTTTCAACTCGTTCTCATTTTTTCTGTTCAATTCCTGTCGGCCTCAATCCTCTTCTCCTTAATCCACTTACAAAAAAAAGCTCGTCGCCTTGCTTTGTGCCATCGATCTCATTATGCTATTGGTCCTCGTCATCGCTCGGGGCTACAACGCTTCGCTAACGATGTAGGTCAGCAGTGAGGACTCGCCGATTACAAAGGATTGGATCACCTTCGCGCGTTTCTCATATGTCGGTTCTGATTCCATGAAGTGTCTCCATTCTCTCTCTCTCTCTCTCTTTACTTCTCTTTTCTTCTCTTTTTCTTCGCGTTTTCCGGGTACAAATGGTTCGGTTTCCTGGATTCGTTTCTTGGGTTTTATTATATTTTTTTTTCTTATGTATTTTTTGATGTGTTGGTTGATTTGATTTATTTTTTAGACATGTATAATTTTTCAGTATATTGTGTTAGTTCTATCCATTCAATGTCGGCTAATACGTTTTCATTTTGCCATTTTTTTCTCTGCTTTTATAAATTTTCATGTATTTTTCAATATTTTCCTTTTTTATAGTCAAGTATTTTTCAATGTTTTCCTTTCAAGTGTTTTATAGTTATGTATTTTTCAGTGTTTTCCTTATTGCATTTTATATCCATGTGTGATTTTTCAGTATATCTTATTAGTTTCATTTATTTTATTAAGTGTAGGCTGATACGTATTCAGTTTGTCTTTTTTATTTTATTTTCTCTCCTTTAATTATTCTTTTATGTATTTTTCAATGTTTTTCTTCCTGTTTTTTATAGTCATGTTTAAGTTTTCAGTATATTTCATTCAGTTAGTTTTATCCATGAAGTGTAGGCTAATACGTATTCAGTTTGTCGTTTTTTTTTTCTTTCGTTTAATTATCTTTTTATGTATTTTTCAATGTTTTCGTTAGTGCTGTTTATTATCCTGTTTAAGTTTTCAGTATATTTCATTTAGTTAATTTTATCCATTAAGTGTTGGCTAATACGTATTCAGTTTGTCGTTTTTTATTTTCTCTCCTTTAATTATTTTTTTATGTATTTTTCAATGTTTTTGTTCCTGTTTTTCATAATCATGTTTAAGTTTTCAGTATATTTCATTCAGTTAGTTTTATCCTTTAAGTGTAGGCTAATACGTATTCAGTTTGTCGTTTTTTTTTTAATTTTCTCTACTTTAATTATTTTTTATGTATTTTTCAATGTTCTCGTTCTGCTTCTTATAGTGCTGTTCAAATTTTGAGTATAGGCCTATGTATGTTTTATTAGATTTATCCATTAAGTGTAGGCTAATGCGTATTCAGTTTGTCGTTTTTATTTTCTCTCCTTTAATTATTCTTTTATGTATTTTTCAATGTTTTCGATACTGCTTTTTATAGAGCTGTTCAAATTTTGACTATAGGCCTATGTATGTTTTATTAGATTTATCCATTAAGTGTAGGCTAATGCGTATTCTTTCTGTCGTTTCTTTTTATTTTCTCTCGTTTTGTTACTTTTCATTTATATTTTTCATTGTTCATTGTTATCACGGTTATTACTGTTTATCATACTATTCATTATTTTTTCTCTTATTTTGTCAGCATCTTCTAAAAAAGGCATATACACACAAAGTAATAGACACACAATACAAAATTTTAACCAACACCATCACCAAAAAAAAATGTAAATAAAAAAAAACAATATTCATCTCTCTCTCTCTCTCTCTCTCTCTCTCTCTCTCTCTCTCTCTCTCTCTCTCTCTCTCTCTCTCTCTCTCTCTCTCTCTCTCTCTCTCTCACGTATCAAATTACCCTCGTCCTTCCATTCCTATCTCCACCCTTTCTTCTCTCTTTCTTCCTTTCCTTCCTTCAATTCTTTCTTTTCATTCATTCAATTATTTATCTATTTACTTACTTATATCACCAACACCCACATTGGTACTTTTTTTTTTTAATGATAACAAACTGTACTAACCACCAACACCACCACCATCACCACCAAAAATATGTAAATAAAAACAATAATATTCATCTCTCTCTCTCTCTCTCTCTCTCTCTCTCTCGCAAAAAAACTGTCACTTAGGTTTAGGACAGACCACCTAGTTTGGGTTCTTAGGGCCTGTGTGGTCTGGTTATCTATGTAATACTAAGTACTTCTCTCTCTCTCTCTCTCTCTCTCTCGCATAACAACTGTCACTTAGGTTTAGGACAGACCACCTAGTTTGGGTTCTTAGGGCCTGTGTGATCTGGTTATCTATGTAATTCTATGTAATTCTCTCTCTCTCTCTCTCTCTCTCTCTCTCTCTCTCTCTCTCTCTCTCTCTCTCTCACACCAACACCCACATCGGTACTTTTTTTTCAATGATAACAGTCTAACTAACCACCACCACCACCACCACCAAAGAGGAATCAAACACAGGACACGCTTCTGCTTCATACATTTTATTGTTTTGGCTGCATACAGTCAACAGATGACAACATCGAAAGCTACACTCCTCGAAACACGTGCCCGCGACCCTCAACAACGCCCTCCTCTCAGCCTCCTCAGCCAGCCCACCCGAGCCGCCCTCAGGTCCGATCTAGCGAACAGGTACGAATGACAGGCGTGTACGGACGATATTTCCTCTTCTCTTACGTTATATTCCCTAAACCGAAGTGTATTAACAGTATTACTAATGATATATTACCTGTTTGAGTGTGTGCACCAGTTTCGGTAAGTCTCCCATTCAAGGTTCAGTTTTTCCAGTTCAATTTCTGGAATACGTGCGACTTACAGGCGTGTACGGACGATATTTCTCCTTTTCCTACGTCATATTCCCTAAACCGAAGTGTATTAACAGTATTACTAATGATTTTTCCTGTTTGAGTGTGTGCACCAGTTTTGAGTCTCCCATTTCAGGTTCAATTTCCCAAACAAGTACATTTTGAAGGCGTGAACGGAGGATAGATATTTCTCCTTTTCTTACGTTATATTCCCTAAACCGAAGTGTATTAACAGTATTACCAATGATATTTTACCTGTTTGAGTGAGTGTACCAGTTTTGAGTCAGGCAGTTCAGGTTCATTTTCCCAAACAAGTACATTTTGAAGCTGTAAACAGACGATACTCTTTCTTTTCTTACGTTATTTTCGTGAACTAACAGTATTACTAATAATATTTTACCTGTTTGAGTGAGTGTACCAGTTTTGAGTCTAGCAGTTCAGGTTCATTTTCCCAAACAAGTACATTTTGAAGCTGTAAACGGACGATACTTTTTCTTTTCTTACGTTATTTTCGTGTACTAACAGTATTACTAACGATATTTTTCCTGTCTGATTGTGTGTACCAGTTTCAGTTAAGTCTCCCATCTGAGGCACATTTGACAGGCGTGCACGGACGATATTTCTTCTTTTCTTACGTTACTCCTTAAACCAAAGTGTGTTAACAGTATGAACTAATGATACTTTCCCATGTTTGAGTATGTACCACTTTTGATTAGTCTCCCATTCAAGGTTCAATTTTCCCAAACAGGTGATTTTGACAGGTGTGTTAAGTACATTATTTTCTGACGGTGGGATCACTTAACACGAATATACAACATTCCTAACGATACCTCAGTTAATTTAAAGTGCATAGTGCTGGGTATGTAAATTTCTCGCCCTCAAAGTCCAATTTACAGATACACTTCAATAGGCAATTACACAAGCCATTTTATTTCCATTTTTTGTGGTTCCCTAACTCGAAACAGCGATAATTTCAAGCTCACGGTCTTGTCCAATTTTAAGAACAGGTACACTTCAATAAGCAATTACACAAGCCATTTTATTTCCATTTTTTTGCGATTCCCTATCTCGAAACAGCGATAATTCAAGCTATATCAGTACATGTCACGGTCTTGTCTTGCCCTCAAAGTCCAAATTTAAGAACAGATACACTTCAATAAGCAATTACACAAGCCATTTTATTTCCATTTTTTGCGATTCCCTAACACGAAACAGCGATAATTTCAAGCTATATCAGTACATGTCCCAGTCCTGTCTTGCCCTTCAGGTCCAATTATAAGAACTAATACAATTTAAGGCTAGTACATAAACCATTTTCATTCCATTTTTTGTGATTCGCTAACTGGAGTCATAATAGCAGTTTGGTTTAGCGATAATTTTATGGTATTTACGTGTGTGTCCCAGTTTTATATCGTGTCCTAAAGGTTCAATTTTAAGTACAGGTACATTTTAAAGGCAATTAGCAAAGCCATTCTCTCTCCTTTCTCGTGATTTCTCAATTGAAGACGTTTTAACAGTCTGCACTAGCAATGATTTGAAGATATTTAAGTGTTTGCCCAAATCTTCTCATTCATACGGTCCAATTCTAAGTACAGGTATATTTTAAGGGGAAGTACATTAGCCATTCTCTCTCCTTTCTTGTGATTTCTCAATTGAAGACGTTTTAACAGTTTGCACTAGCGGTAACTTCAAGGTATTTAGGTATGTCCCAATCTAGTCTCACGCCCCTTAAGTTGCATATTTTCAAATAGGAACATCAAATACATACGTCATTCTCTCAAGGTATTTAGGTATGTCCAATCTAGTCTCACGCGCCTAGTTTGCATTTTTTCAAACAGAACACATCAATACGTCATTCTTCTCCTCCTTGTGATTCCTAAGCCTTGTTGTTTTTTACAAAAACACATCAAATACACATACTTTTCTCCTTCCTGTGATTCCCTAACTGGAGACGTTTTAACAGTTTGCACTAGCGGTAACTTCAAGCTATTTAGGTATGTCCCAGTCTTGTCTCACGCCTTAAGTTGCATATTTTCAAACAGGAACATCAAATACATGTCATTCTCCCTGCCTGTGATTCCCTAACTGGAGACGTATTAACAGTCTGAACGAGCGATACTTTCAAGCTCTTTAAGTGCATGTTTCAGAGTCAAGTTTCTCGCCCCTTCTGGTTCATCTTTTCAAACAGGCACGCAGGACACTCTCTCTTATGTCACTCCCTATTTCGAGACATTTCTGCGTCATGGACCAGCGTCACTTTACCTATTTGAGTGTACCAACGGAGTCCCTCTTTTTTCAAGGTTCAAGTTTAGGAAAAGGTTTATATTTTTACTGGCGTGTGTGTACGTTAGTTTTAAAGTGAGTTGATTCGATAATTTTTAAGTTTCCATATGTCTGAGGTAATTCCCTGGTTTTTAAAGTTTCCGCAAGTCTTGAGGTGATTTCCTAAACTCCTAAGACATTTCCGGATTGTTAGCTCCAGAGAATAAGTGCATAAATCAGTTAGCATTTACGAATAGTCCTTTTATTTGAGGGGATTTCCTTATTCAAAACATCTATTAGTAACAATTTTCATTCTTTTAGCTTCACTTGTTTTGGTGTTTGTTTTAGTCCAAGAGCATAAATCAGTTAGCTTTTACGAAGTCCTTTTATTTGAGGTGATTTCCTTATTAAAGACATCTTTTACTAACAATTTTCATTCTTTTAGCTTCACATGTTTTGGTGTTTGTTTTAGTCCAAGTGCATGAACGAGTTAGCTTTTCCGATTATCATCCTTTTCTTTGAGTTGATTTCCTAATTCAAGACAAACAGTACTAAGGGTTTTCTTTCTTTCAGCTCAACATGTCTTGGTATTTGGTTTAGTCCTAGAGCATAAGTACATGAACCTGTTAGCTGTTACGGATACATAAACTCTTTTCTTTGATGTAATTCCATTATTCAAAACGTCTCAACAGCAAGTATTAACGATTTGTCTTCAGCTTGACTGTCAGTGTCCGGACCAGTGTCACTTGTAATCCCCGTTCACGCTAACTACGAAGATAAGCTCCTCCCCTTTCCGATTAAGAAGTTTTCATTGGCTAGTCCACCAACAGGCCACGCCCCCTCTTAAACTGAGGCAGCATGTGATTGGTGGATGCTCCGAAAGGTGGAATCTGATTGGTGGTTGCTGGGGTGATGTGGGCGGGGCTTATAGGCGAAGTTAGCTTGAATGGAGTGTGTGTGTGTGTGTGTGTGTGTGTGTGTGTGTGTGTGTGTGTGTGTGTGTGTGTCATCCCTCACAGGCTCCCCCTCAAGTTGTGTTTCAGTCATTTCTTAGTTTCAGTTTCCTCCCCAGCGCTTCCTTCCCCCCCTTCCCCCCAGGCCGCGGTCCGTCCCGTGCTAACTAATCAAGGGTGAGGTAACAGATAAATCTTCGCGCTCTGCAACATAACAAATAAAAAGTTACAGTAGAGATCATTGACATCGCTGGCAATGAAGTTTTTTTTCCCTTGTCAGTCTATATACACATTGTCTATTATATATATATCAACTATTTGTATATCAGTCAGACGGGGTGCACCTGCCCCTGCCCCCGCCCCCCTGAGCCGCCCCCCGCACCCGCCCCGTGCCTGGTGGGGCGGGGCGGGGCTCGGCGGGGCGGAGCGCGTCTACCCTGTCTCGCCCTGTCCTGAACGCCGCTCGCAGGAAGGAAACACAAATCACTTATTCAGATTTATATTCAACACCTGGAAATAAGCCGGTAGTGTGCACTTCCTCACATTGCAAACCAAAATGACGCCACGCTTAGCTTACGGATAACTTAAATTAAGTACAGAAAATATAAAATCTCCATATACGCCCTACAACACAACGGCTCAGGCCCCGGCGAGGGTAGGCCCCGCCCGCCTGGCTACCTGACGACATGAACTACTTTACACTATATACAACAAGGAATATAATAATTCTCCATGGAACTCAAAAGTACAAACAGCACAGAGGAACTAACGTACAAGCTCTGTATAGTAAGAAACTAGACTAATATGTTCATCTAAGTCAAAATCTTAAGCCGTCCGGGGCTAGATGGACTACACAAGTACTCCACAGCTTGTCTCAGGGTAATATAAACTCCCATATAATACTAACAACGATCGCCTCGCTACGTGATTATCGAAGGTTGATCACACGGCCCTGCCCCGCCAAGGCCTGAGGGCAGTAGTCTTCACGTGGGTTCTTTTGGTACTCTTTGCACTAACCGTTAATAGATATCCTCTAAACCTTCCTTTTGAGACAGTGGTGCACGGAAAGCAGTCACTGGAGAACATGGATTAGCAGCAGAAGAAAACCATATCTTTATATATATGAAATTGTAGAAAAATAGAAAGGCAAGATTATTAAGATTATTCAACATTTTACATTCTTTTTTTCTTCTTCTTCTTCTTCTTCCGTCTTCCTCTCAAGCTTGTTTCGCGCAGTTTGAAGGTGAAGCTCAACCCTCTCCGGCCTGACCCTGCCCTGACCCTCCCCCCTCAGCCCCCTGCGTCCCCTGAGTGTCGCTCCGGCAGCCTCGCCACAAGCTTGCTATGAGAGAAGCGAGAAATTGAGACGTCGCTTGAACTTGAACCTGACAAAGTAAGGACTGAGTGACTGTGAGGTGGTGGTGGCGTGTGCGTGTGTGTGTGTGTGTGGGTGGGTGGGGGGGGGGGTGATGTGGGATGGAAGGGGTGACTGTGTGTGTTGGTGTGTGTGTTTGGAGGGAGGTTATGTGTGTTTGTTGGTGTTTGTGTGTGTGTGGATGATTGTGTGTGTGTGTGTGTATGTGTGTAGGGGAAGGAAGGGAAGGAGTGGTGTGTGTGTGTGTGTGTGTGTGTGTGTGTGTGTGTGTGTGTGTGTGTGTGTGTGTGTATGCAAAAAAGTAGTGAATCCAAATATTTACTTCGATCTTACACTGTTAATTAGCCTTTACCTGTTCAGTGCTAATATGCTGACAGGTGTGTGTGTGTGTGTGTGTGTGTGTGTGTGTGTGTGTGTGTGTACCTATTGACAACTGGTTTCTGTGACCGTACGAGATATAAATTTGCAAGTGGCTCTGTGGATCAAATGCGAGACAACCAACCAGTGACTGACAGACATTCACGATACAAAAAAATGCTCCTGGTTACACATCGAAGACACACGACAACATCACGGTAACGAAATAAAGAGTAAGGAGAATAACAATACATTCCACCGTAAGAAAGAACAGAAAAAACAAACAAAAAAAAAATACAAACGAACGCAAAAAAAAACTAAAAAAAAATTCATGACGAGTGTTTTGCAAAATTTTTCGAGGATTTTTTTTCTTCTTTTTGAGTGTGAAAAAGTGTGTTAATCAAGTTTGCATAATCATTACATCTTCCTTTTGAACCAATCGTTAAGTTACACACACACACACACACACACACACGCGGACACACAATCTTAACGTAACTTTTTAACGAAACACGAAACACATAATGAAACACAAGACCCGATAAACTTGCATGGTTGGGCTGAAACACACACAAAAAAACACACTCTCCTCGTACCATATCAAACACGGACACACACAACCGGACACGCGTTTTCTCTTCCAGTCTTCATTTTTAGGGACAAAGAAAATGGGACACAACCAAATTCCTCAACCGGTATCATTCGCGTCTAGCTTGAATGATTAGTTAAAAAAATATATAGAACAGAAATAATTAAAGTACACACTAGCCATTAACACAACCTCAACCTTGTCCTAATGTTGCAGCTTTTGAATGTATTGGATTGTGTGTGAAAAAGAAAATAAGTCATTGCAATCTTATCTTCAGTGTTATTATTATTATCATCATCATCATCATTATTGTTATTGTACAGATTTACACAGTGTGGTATGTATAGGTTGACATTTCCTTCCTTGTTTTCTTTTTTTCTCCTTTTCATTCTTTTCACTTTCCTTTTTTCTGCCTTTCTTCCATTTTTTTTTAACATTTTTTCCTCCTTTCTTTTTTAGCATCCTTTCATCCTTCCTTCTTTTCATTCTTCTTCCTCCTTTTAATTTTTTCTGCCTTTCTTCCATATTTTTTTTACATTTTTTCCTCCTTTCTTTTTTACCATCCTTCTATTCTTTCATGCTCCTTTATCTTTCTTCTTTCCATTTTTCTTCCTCCCTTTTATTTTTTTCTACCTTCCTTGCACTCTGTTCTGTCTTCCTTCTCTCCTTTCTTCCATTTTTTTCTACATACCTTCCTTCCTTTTATTTTCCTCTTTTCTTTCTTCACTCTACTATTTTTCTTCCTTCCCTCTCTACACTTGCAAGAACGAACGAGCGAAAACGAAGGGCGAGAATTGCATTTCCATAAACTTGGCTGTCAGTGTGAGTGCGTGTGTGTATGGGGATTTGCGGCAAGACTTTCACCATTCTCCGTCACGCGCACTGCAGAGGACACCACCGCGAAAGACGAGACCTGCTCCGCGCTGACTGAACTCGCGTAAACCGAATTCGCGCTGACTGAATTCGCGTAAACTGAATTCGCGCTGACTGAATTCGCGGAAACCGAATTCGCGTAGTCTGAACTCGCGAACCCAGCTCAGCCAATCCACGCCAGCCTGACCAAGTGCAATGTCGAACCAAGGCGCAATTCTGACATAACGCTGAGTGAGGGCAAAAAACGCACTGAACATACAAACAAACCTTACACACACACACATACATAAACACACACACACACACACACACACAAACCGGGCAGTCAGGAGGAAGGGCAAGGGCAAGGTAAGGATTGCTAATTATAAAACTAACAAATAGGGAACTCCAACTGTCCTTCCTCATGCACTCACGGACGCACACAGACGAACGCACGCACACACGATTCTCTGGTTCTCCCTATCAGTGTTCTACGACATAAAAAAAACGTATTTACAAGGGGAATAAACTATCACTATGTACAAACACACCAGCAGCAGCCAGCCAGCCAGCCAGTGAGTGGAGTGACAGTTATCCGAAATTGCTTGATACCAACACCAAACACCATCATCACCACTTTCATCACCATCACTACCACCCTTTTCAAACACCATCACTCCCATCAGCTCCTTTTCAAATGCCATCACCTTCAAACACCACATCCAACATCACCTTCTCAAACACCACCATCGGCTCCTTGACAAACATCACCATTTCATCACCACCTTCAACACCGTCATCTTCATCATTATTTTCACCTCCATTTCAAAGATCATCATCACCATCATTTCATTTTCAAACATCATCACTTTTTCCATCTTCATCTCCTTTTCAATCACCATCATCACCATCTCCTTTTCAATCACCATCATCACCATCTCCTTTTCAATCACCATCATCACCATCTCCTTTTCAATCACCATCGTCACCGTTATTTGATCCTAACACCAATACCGTCATCATCTTCATCTCGTTTTCCACCATCATCACCACCACCTCCACCACCACATCAATGCCACTATCATTATCATTGACATCACCATCACCTCCATTACAATCACCATCACCACTACCACTCCT
>NC_066532.1:18542626-18567626 GCF_024679095.1 Eriocheir sinensis | reverse complement strand
CTCCATTACTAATTTTTTCTTTTCCTTTTCTTCCAAGCCTTTCATCTTCGTTTTCTCTCTCTCTCTCTCTCTCTCTCTCTCTCTCTCTCTCTCTCTCTCTCTCTCTCTCTCTCTCTCTCTCTCTCTCTCTCTCTCTCTCTCTCTCTTTCGTTTCAACACACTCCTCCGTTTTTCTTTTTGTATCCTCCTCCTCCTCCTCCTCCTCGTCCTCCTCTTCTTCCTCTTTACCTTCGTTTCTTCTCCCTTCTTTCCTTCACTGTCTTCATTTTCCTCCTCCTCCTCCTCCTCTTTCTTTCCTTTGTTTCTTTTCTCTTTCCCTCTTCTTCACTGTCTTCCTTTTCCTCCTCCTCCTCTTCCTCCTATTCTTTTCCCTTCTTCTTTCCTTTCCTTCACTGTATTTCCTTCTTCTTCCTCTTCTTCGTAACTTAAAATAAAAATATACTTCAGTTTCATAAAAATTTACCTTATGTTCTCTTTCCGTGCCACGCTTCCTCCCTCCTCCTCCTCCTCCTCCTCCTCCTCCTCCTCCTCCTCCTCCTCGTAACTCAAGAAACAAGCTAAACAAAGACTCAACAACCGCCTAACTACCTTATGGAAACTTTGCAAGATTAGAATTGACAGCAAATGCAAAACAGTTCAGACAGGTAATGCGCCCTGATGACATTATTTACCTGGGCTTAATGAAGTCACACTCTCACCTGCGGAGTCTGTGCCCGTGTGTGTGTGTGTGTGTGTGTGTGTGTGTGTGTGTAAGTCTAGTATCCTGTTCCTTCTTCTCTTTCCTCTCTTTTCTATCTCCTTTCTTTTCCTCCTCTTCCTCCTCTTCTCTTCCCTCCTACCATACCATACACAGAATCATCCCCTTCCATCACCCTTCCCCCTTCTCTTCCTCTATCCCATATATGCCCCTTCCAATACATAAACTCTTCCCCTTTCTCTTCCTCTTCCCATCCATCCCTTCCTCCCTTTCCCCTGGCAAAAAAGAAACCAACTACTCCTCTTCCTTCTCCTCCTCCTCCTCTTCCCCTTCCTTCCCTTCATAAGCATCTAACCCTTCCATCTTCCTTTTCCTCCTCCTACGCACCTCCTTGCTAAACGCGGGTATCTCTATTCCACCTTCTCCTTCTTCTCCACCTCCTCCTCTTCAACTCTTCGTAAAACTCAATGGTAAACAGAATTAGACCTCAGCTAGAATATGCAGTGCAGTTCTGGTCCCCTTCTTCCCCCCTCCTCCTCCTCCTCCTCTTCTTCCTCTCCTTTCCTTCTATAACTCATTGATAAGAAGAGTAAGATTATGACCTCAACTAGAATGCGCAGTGCAGTTCTAGTTCCCTTCTTATCCCCCTCCCTCCTCTTCTTCTTCCTCTCTTTCCTTTGTATAACTCAATAAGACCTTCACTAGAATATGCAGTACAGTTTTAGTCCCCTTTTAACCTCCTCCTCCTCTTCTTCTGCCTCTCTTTCCCTTGTATAACTAAATAAGACCTCCACTAGAATACGCAGTGCAGTTTTAGTCCCCTTTTTACCTCCTCCTCCTCCTCTTCCTCTTCCTCTCTTTCCCTTGTATAACTAAATAAGACCTCAACTAGAATACGCAGTGCAGTTCTAGTTCCCTTCTTATTCCCCCCTCCTCCTCCTCCTCTTCTTCCTCTCTTTCCCTTGTATAACTAAATAAGACCTCAACTAGAATACGCAGTGCAGTTCTAGTTCCCTTTTTACCTCCTCCTCCTCCTCTTCCTCTTCTTCCTCTCTTTCCCTTGTATAACTAAATAAGACCTCAACTAGAATACGCAGTGCAGTTCTAGTTCCCTTCTTATTCCCCCCTCCTCCTCCTCCTCCTCTCTTTCCCTTGTATAACTAAATAAGACCTCAACTAGAATACGCAGTGCAGTTCTAGTTCCCTTCTTATTCCCCCCTCCTCTTCTTCCTCTCTTTCCCTTGTATAACTAAATAAGACCTCCACTAGAATGCGCAGTGCAGTTCTAGTTCCCTTCTTATTCCCCCCTCCTCCTCCTCCTCTTCTTCCTCTCTTTCCCTTGTATAACTAAATAAGACCTCCACTAGAATGCGCAGTGCAGTTCTAGTTCCCTTCTTAATCCCCCCTCCTCCTCCTCCTCCTCCTCCTCCTCCTGCCACACGCATATAGGCTCTCCGTCGCCCCTGTTTACGCCTCCGCACCATTCATTTAGCCACTTGGAGAGGCTTCAGATGTCCCCTTCACGCCCTTTTACGCGATTATGAATGAGAGAGTCGGGCCTCGGCACCTCACTCTCCGGGGCCTTATTATTGTTAGTGATATGGGCGGAATAAAGTAGGCGATAAAGGATAAAGTAAATAAAGTAAGGAGAATAAAGTAAGTGATAAAGGATAAAGTAAATAAAGTAAGTAGAACAAAGTAGGTGATAAAGGATAAGAGTAAATAAAGTAGGCGATAAAGAATAGAGTAAATAAAGTAAGGAGAATAAAGTAGGCGATAAAGAAGAGTAAATAAAGTAAGTAGAATAAAGTAAGTGATAAAGGATAAAGTAAATAAAGTAAGTAGAATAAAGTAAGTGATAAAGGATAGAGTAAATAAAATAAGTAGAATAAAGTAGGTGATAAAGGATAGAGTAAGTAAAATAAGTAATGTTAATAGAGTAAAGTAAGTAAAGTAGGTGAGTTTTTTCTTGTTTTTTGTTCTTTACTCCTTTTTTTATTGGTGTATTGGTATTGTTTTTGTTGTTGTTGTTATTATTATAGGTGGAGTATCCTATCCTCCCTATCATCTTTCCAGCTTTCTTCCTCAACGAATCATTTTTCTCTTATTATCATTTTGCTTTCCTCGTTCTCATTCTTCCTATCCTCCCTATCATCCTTCCTTTCTTCCTCAACGAGCCAAGACTTTTAGGTAATGACTCACTACATTTAGGATTCGCGTTCATTACTTCTCATTAACAACATCCTCCCCACATCTATCATTAACTTTTCCGCTGTTTTTCGCGTCGCTTTTCACTTCCCTTCACTTCCTTTTAGTATTAACAAGACAGTCTCTTTATATTATCTTTGCTGTGTCTGTTTCCTCCATTAGTTTTATTTTTGCTTCGTTGTTTTTCAGCTTCGTTTTAAACCATTTTTCATCTTCCTTCCGCATTGTTAAGTCAAGTCTCCTCGCACTCTGTTATCATTAGCTCTCATTATTACTGTCATTTCCCTGTTATTTCCCCTTCGTTCATATCACTTAACACTCTCCTCGCCTTTCCTTTTCTTCTTTCATCTCCCCTTCTTCTTTCTTTCCCATCCCCAGCCGTCCCTTCTTTCCTTCCTTTCCCTTCCCTTCCCTCCTCTCCCCCTTCCTTCTTTCACCTCCCTTTCTTCTTTCCTCCCCTCCCCTTTCCTTCCTTTCTTTCCCCTCCTGTCCCTTCCTTCCCTTCCTCCTCTTTCTTCTTTCCTCCCCTCCCCTTTCCTTCCTTTCTTTCCCCTCCTGTCCCTTCCTTCCCTTCCCTCCTCTCCACCTTCCTTTCCTTTCTTTCTTTCTTTCCCCTCCCCTTCCCTTCCCTTCTTTTCCCTTCCCTCTCTCCCCTCCTGTCCTTTCCCTTCCTTTCCCTCCCTTCATTTACCTTCCCTCCTCTTTCCCTTCCTTTCCTTTCCTTCTGAACTCACCCCATCTCTTTCCCTTCCCTTCCTTTCACTTCCCTTCTTCCTTCCCCTTTCCTTTCCCTCTCCTTCTAGAATTAAGAAGTCAATTTCTCTTCAAACACTGGTATCATTATTACTATCATTATTTTTCTACTTATTTCGTTGTTTTTCGCCTTCGTTCAAACCACTTACACTTCCCTCTCCTTTCCTTCCCTTCCCTTCTCTTCCATCTCCTTCCTATCCCTTTCTTCCTTCCTTCCTCTTCTCTTTCCTACGTTATCCTCCCTTTCTCTACTCCTCCCTCTCCTTTCCTTCCCTTCTCTTCCATCTCCTTCCCCTTCCCATCCCTTCTCTTCCCTACCCTTCCCTCCCTTTCCCCTCTTCCCCCTTCCCTTCCTTTCTCTTCCATCTCCTTCCCTTCCCTTCCCTTCCCTTCTTTTTAGCATTACCAAGTCAGCGATATAAAGATCTATCTGCCCAAGGCCTCAAAACAATTATTTTTCCCGGTCTCCCTCCTCCTCCTCCTCCTCCTCCTCCTCCGTTAAAAATACACAAGAATTAACGATCCGGATTCTTATTTAAAACTGTCCAAAAGAAAATTCGTGCTCCATATATCATTGTCTGCGCCCGAGAGTGGAAGTTGAGAGCGTCTATGGCCCTTTACCTTCCCTGCCGATGTAAACACCCGACCCCGCCTTCGAACCCCGCGGCGAGACCCTAACCCACCACCCTGCAAGACCCCGTAACCCTACACCACTTAGAACCCACTCAAACCCTTACTGGAGGATCGGGGAGGGGGGGATTGCGTTCCGTTGACGTGGGTGTGGGTTCAAGGGAGGGGGTTTCAAGGGGTGATTAGCGGGGATCGAAGCCATTAGAGGGTGTTCGGACGACGGGGAGACCTCGCTCGCCACCATCCATCTAGCGGGCGATAAATCAAATGCTAAAATCCGAGACCATGGCCACGGACGAGCCTGTTTGTTTTGGGTTTCATCACGGGCCAGACGTATCCCCCCCCCCCCCCCCCCCGCCACCCCACCCCCACCACCACTATTGCCACCATCACCATCACCACCATTATCACCATCATCAGCGACCACTACCACCACTAATCCCTGTCAACCACAATTGCCTCCATTTCAACCTCCACCACCATCACCCTGTCAACCCAAATTTAACATCACAACCACTGTCCCCCTTTCAATTTCCTTCCCCCACCAATCCTCGTCAACCCAAACTTAACATCACAACCACTGTCCCCCTTACAACCTCCTCCTCCACCATCACCACCACGAAGCCGATGTGATGATGTCTAGAGTAATATTAAGCCAGTCAGGAGGCGGTGGCCGAGTGGTCAGCGTGTGGGCGTGATGACCCGTTCGAGTTCCACTGAAGGATACTGACAATTTTTAACCATGGCCGAGAGGCGGAAGATTACCCACATGCTGCCCAGATCCTCAATCAACTCTAGGTGGTTTAGCAGGAGAAGTAGGATGAGGAAGGGAAGCAGTGGTAGCAGGGGAGGAGGAGGTTTAGCAAGTTGGATTAGCAGGGGAGTGGGGAGGAGCAGCAGAATGAGGCAGAGAAGCAGGAGCCGGAGGAGGAGGAGGGGGTTTAGCAAGTTGGATTAGCAGGGGAGTGGGGAGGAGCAGCAGAAAAAGGCAGAGAAGCAGGAGCCGGAGGAGGAGGAGGAGGGGGTTTAGCAGGATTTAGTAGCAGAAGCAGGAGGAAGCAGACGTGAGGAGGAGGAGGAGGAGGAGGAGGTGATGGTGGTTTAAAGGAAGGAGCAGGTGGAGGATGAGGTGGTGATTTAGCAGGACTTAGTAGCAGTAGCAGGAGGAGGCAGGAGGAGCGAGGAGGAGGAGAAAGAGAAGCAGAAGCAGCAGCAGCAGTAGGAGGAGGAGGAACAGATGCAGGAGGAGATGGTTTAGCAGAATGGATTAGCTATAGCAAGCAGGAGGAGCCGAGGCGATAAAGAAGGTTTAGCAGGAAGGAGCAGGAGATTTAGCAGGGGTGAGTATCAGAAGGAGGCAGCAGGAGTGAGGGGCGCCGTGTACACCGTCTAATTCGTGATGAAGGAGACGTGTTGTGGCGTGGCGGGAGGGGGTCCATTGTGCGGTGATGGAGGTGTTGTGATGGAGCTTACTGGGTGATGGAGGAGCCGGGCCAAGAGGGCGACGGCTCATAAACACTACAACACAGGAATATACAGCTACTTCGCCCATGTACACGGCTAACCATACCTAACCTAACCTAATGAAAACCAAAACAAACTGGGTGATTGATAGATAGATAGAAAGATAGAGGGACAAGAGGGGAGAGGAAGGATGACAAAATAGAAATAGGTAGATATAGATAGATAGCTTGCCTAACCTAACCTTACCTAACCTAACCTAATGAAAACCAAAACAAACTGGGTGATTGACAGATAGATAGATAGAAAGATAGAGGGACAAAAGGGGAGAGGAAGGATGACAAAATAGAAATAGGTAGATATAGATAGATAGCTTGCCTAACCTAACCTAACCTAACCTAATGAAAACCAAAACAAACTGGGTGATTGACAGATAGATAGATAGAAAGATAGAGGGACAAAAGGGGAGAGGAAGGATGACAATAGAAATAGGTAGATATAGATAGATAGCTTGCCTAACCTAACCTAACCTAATGAAAACCTTAGCAAACTGGGTGACTGATAGATAAATAGATAGAAAGATAGAGGGACAAGAGGGGGGAAAGAATATAAGATAAGAATGTAATAAGAATGACAATAAGATAAAAGAAAAATAAAGAGGAAGGATGACAAAATAGAAATAGATAGATAGATAGGTAGATAGACAGATAGAGAGCTTGCCTAACCTAACCTTACCTAATGAAAAACAAAACACAGGAACATACAGCTACTTCGCCCATGTACACGCCTAACCTAACCTAACCTAACCTAACCATACCTAATGAAAACCTTAACAAACTGGGTGACTGATAGATAAATAGATAGAAAGATAGAGGGACAATAGTGTGTGTGGGGTGGGGGGGGGAGGAATGTAAGATTAGAATGTAATAAGAATGATAAAGAGTTAAAAGAAAAATAAAGATGAAGGATGACAAAATAGAAATAGATAGATAGATAGGTAGATAGACAGATAGAGAGCTTGCCTAACCTAACCTAACCTAACCTTACCTAATGAAAACCAGAACACAGGAACATACAGCTACTTCGCCCATGTACACGGCTAACCTTACCTAACCTTGCCTAATGAAACCCTTGAAAAACTGGATGATGGAAGATTCAAAGGCAAGAACAGTGACGGTAAAGACAGTGACGCTTCGTAAACACAAGGAACATAGAGCTACTTCGTCCCCGCCTAACCTAACCTAACCTTACCTAATGAAACCCTTGATAAACTGGACGATGGAGGATTCAAAGGCAAGGACAGTGACGGTAAAGACAGCAGTATGATTAGAAAGAGGTGGAGAAAGAGAAAGAAGTTAGGTATAAGGAAGGACCTGACGTGACCTGACCTAACCTTACCTAATGAAACACTTGATAAACTGGACGATGGAGGATTCAAAGGCAAGAACAGTGACATAAGAACATAAGAACATAAGAACGCAGGAGTCTGCAAGAGGCCGGTAGGCCTGTACGAGGCAGCTCCTTTGACCCTAAGCAGTATGATTAGAAAGAGGTGGAGAAAGAGAAAGAAGTTAGGTATAAGGAAGGACCTGACCTGACCTGACCTGACCTAACCTAACCTTACCTAATGAAACACTTGATAAACTGGACGATGGAGGATTCAAAGGCAAGAACAGTGACGGTCAAGACGGTGACGCTTCGTAAACACTCGGAACGAAAAGCTACTTCGATTAACTCCCCCTTTGTCGAGCCTAACCTAACCTAACGAAGACCTTGATAAATTACCTAGTGGAGGAGCAAGGAAAGAACAGCAATGCCTCGTAAACACATAAGAACACAGGAACATGGGGCTTCTTCATTCCGGTACACGCTTTGCCTTGCCTAAACTAACCTAATCTTGCCCTAACCTAACCTAACCTAACGAAAGCCTTGATAAATTACATAGTGGAGGAGCAAGGAAAGAATAGCAATGCCTCGTAAACACATAAGCACACAGGAACATGGCGCTTCTTCATTCCGGTACACGCTTTGCCTGGCCTAAACTAACCTAATCTTGCCCTAACCTAACCTAACGAAAGCCTTGATAAATTACGTGTTGGAAGAACAAAGAAAGAACAGCAATGCCTCGTAAACACGTAAGAACACAGGAACATGGCGCTTCTTCATTCCGGTACACGCTTTGCCTTGCCTAAACTAACCTAATCATGCTCAATCTAACCTAACATAACTTTACCTAATGAAAACCTGAACAAAATAAACAGATACAGATGAAGATGGATAGATTGATCAATAGAAAGATATGAAAGACAACATATAAATAGATAGATAGATAGATAGAGAGAGAGAGAGAGAGAGAGAGAGAGAGAGAGAGAGCAGCGGTTCACACTAATTCATAAAGTTTTCTCTCATTTCTCAAACGCTCACTTTTCTTTTAGTCCCTCAGCCTATAGTTTGCCTCTTTTTTTCCCATTTTTTATTTATTTATTTATTTATTTTCTTTCAGCTTATAGTTTACCTTTTCTTTATTTTTTTTTCCTTTCCTCGTCTCGTCAACATTCCTCTCTTCATCCATTTTTTTTATTCACTTCATTTATTATTAGAAGAATTTTTCATCTATTTTTCATTCATTTTCGTTTCCATTTTATTTCATTGATTTCTTCGTTCGTTTCAATAATTTCTTTTCTTTTTCTCCTCACTTTTTCTTTCCCTTCACTTTCCCTTCACTTTCCTATCCTTTCTCTCCCCCTATGCTTTCTTTTGTCTCCCTTGTCTTCTCCTGTTTTCCTTCTTCTCTCTCTTCACTATTTCTATCCATCACCTACCACTTGTCTTGTCTATCCTTTCTTTCTTTATCTTTATCCTAATACTCCCTTCCTCTCTCTCCTTCATTCCACTCGCCTGATCCACCTTTCGACTCTCCTCCTCCTCCTCCTTCCTTCCTTCTCTCCCTTCTCCCTCCCCCCCTTCCGCCACGCCCCTCCCATCCCGGCAAACGTATCACCATAAACATCAGCCTACAAATTCAATCTAATGCTCTGAAACATCCCACAGTAAAGATGGCGCCCCCCCTCCCCCCCTTCCTCTCCCGTGCCGCCCCCCTCCCCTTTCCTCCAGTCTGTAAATCCCTTTTAAAGTAGGAAGAAATGGGTGTGTGTAAGGGGTAAGGGAAGAGAAGGGAGAAAAGAGGAGAGAAGAGAGAAGAAGGGAGATACGTGAGATTTGAAGGGGAGAGAAAGGGAGAAGGGAAGAGAAAGAAGGGAGTAAGGAAGAGAGGAAAGGGAAATGGTTTAAGGGATGAAGAAGGGAGAGAAAGGGAGAATAGCAAAGGGAGAAGAAAGGAGAGAGGAGGAGGATGGGAGATACTTCAAGGGATAAGGGAGAAAGTCAGAAGAGAAGAAGGGAAGAGAAAGAAGGGAAAAATGATGATGGGAAAGGGAAATGGTTTAAGTAATGAAGGGGAGAGAAAGGGAGAAGGGAGGAAAAAGGTAAAAGGTAGAGGGAAGGGAGATACTTAAGGGATGAAGGAAAGAGAGAGAGGGAGAAGAAAGGGGGAGGAAGGGAGAGGAAAGAAGTAAGGGAGTGCAAGGAGTAAGGAAGAAAAGGGAGGAAAAAAAAGAGGAGGAGGAGGAAGGAAAAGGGATGAGAAAGAGGAAAAAAAAAGTTAAAGGGAGAAGAGTGGAAAAAGAAGACAGGGGGAGGAAGGGAGAGGGAAGAAGTAAGGGTGTGTAAGGAGTAAGAGAAGGAGGAGGAGGAAGGAAAGGAGATAAGAAAGAGGTAAGAAAAAAATGTTAAATGACTGCAATAAAGAAAAAAATAAATAAATAAACAAAGCCAATATATGTGATTCAGAACAATAACAAAAAACATAACCTAAAACAAGCAAAGAAAAAATAAATAAAAGCCAAAATAGAAATAGCGAGACGAAACCGAGCAAAAAAAGAAGAAAATATATAAAGCAGAAATAAAAAAAAAAGTATAACCAAAACAAACAAAAAACAAAAATAAAACCAAAAACTGATACCAAGCCAACCAACCCTCCCCTCCCCCCCCCCAAAAAAAAAAAAAAAATACCGCAAATACAAAAAAACAAAAAACAAAACAAAACAAAAAACAATGATGCCAAAAAGAATACGATGATCACCAGGAGGCGTAGAGAGGCGGGAGACGTATGGAGGAGGAGGAGGAGGTAGTGAAACTCGAGGGGCGTAACCCTAAGATTGCTGTCATCAAGGAAGAGGAGGAGGAAGAGGAAGAGGAGGAGAAGGAGGAGGAAGAGGAGGAGGAGGAGGAAGGGAAAATACCAGACACCTCAGATAAAGGAGTAAGACACACACACACACACACACACACACACACACACACACACACACACGATTTGTCTATCCTGTACAACTTAAAGGTCCCTTGAGGCTGTGTGTGTGTGTGTGTGTGTGTGTGTGTGTGTGTGTGTGTGTGTTACAAATAAAGAAGAAAGCAAAGAAGAAAAGATAAAAAACTGAATTATTGCTTTTTTTTTCTTCACTGTTATCATCATTATATTCGTCTCCTCCTCCTCCTCCTCCTCCTCCTCCTCTTTCTCCTTTCTTCCTATTTCTCTGTTTCATTCTCTTTTTTCATTTTCTTTCTTCTCTTTCTTCTAATTAATTTTCACATACCGTTTATCGCACTCTTTCCCTCTTCCTCCTCCTCCTCCTCCTCCTTCAATCTTCCTATTTCTCTATCATTCTCTTCTACTTCCTTCCTTTCCTTTCTCCTTCTATCTCATTTTCCCAGTCTCTATATTGTACTCTTTACCTTCCTCCTCCTCCTCCTCCTCCTTCAATCTTCCTATTTCTCTATCATTCTCTTCTACTTCCTTCTTTTCCTTTCTCCTTCTATCTCATTTTCCCAGTCTATATTGTACTCTTTCCCTTCCTCCTCCTCCTCCTTCATTCTTCCTACTCTTCTCTCATTCTTCTTTCTCTTTTAATGCCTTTTCCTTCTTCTAATTTATTTCTCCAGTCCGTTTATTGTCCTCCTCCTCTTCTTCCTCCTCCTCCTCCTCTCACTAGGAACAAAACTCTGTAATGTCACCGCGGAATACAAAAGCGGGCAACCTCTTTCCAAATTTCACCTGTATTTTTTTATATTTTTTTTTAACCTTTTATACCCCGGTGTCCTTAGCTCCTCCTCCTCCTCCTCCTCCTGCTTCTCTTCTTCTTCCTCCTCCTCCTTTTCCTCCTCTTTTTTTTTTTACTTTCGTTTTCTTCCTTTTGCATTTTCATCTCTTGCATTATTCGCTTCTCCTTTTTTTCTCTTTTTTTTCCTCCTTCTTCTCCTCCTCCTCTTCCTCCTTTCTATCTTTGCCATTTCTTCTTCTTCTTCTCTTCCTCCTTCTTTTCTTTCTACTTTCTTCTTCCTTTTTGCAGTTTCATTTCTTCCATTATTCGCTTCTCTTTTTCTCTTTCTTTCTCCTTCTTCTCCTCCTCCTCTTCCTCCTTTCTACTTCTGCCATTTCTTCTTCTTCTTCTTCTTCTTCTTCCTTCTCCTCCTTCTTCTTTGTTTTCTTTTCTGTTAATTTCTATGTCTGTATTAATTCATTTTCTTCATATATTTTCTTTCTCTTTTTCTTCCTCTTCCTCCTTTTCTTCTTCGTTTCCTCTTTCTCCTTTCTTCTTTCTTAATCTTTTCTTCTTCCCTTCCTCCTTTTCTCCTCTTTTTCCTCTTCTTTCTCCTTTTTCCTCCAATTCTTTTTCTTTCTTCCATTTTTTCTTTTAATTTGTCTTTTCCTTCCTTCCTCCTCCTTCTCCTCCTAATATGCGATGCTTCCCCTGTCTTCACCTCTCTCTCTCTCTCTCTCTCTCTCTCTCTCTCTCTCTCTCTCTCTCTCTCTCTCTCTCTCTCTCTCTCCCCTATCACACCTTTCTCTCCCTCCCTTCCTTCCCCCCCCCACAAGGAGTCCCGCTATGCAAGCTAAATAGGCCCGGCACGTTTCTTACACCTGAGAGGAGGAGGAGGAGGAGGAGGAGGAAGAGGAGAAGGAGGAAGAGGGGGAGGTGTACAAGTAATCGGTGGACAGTTTGAGGTTTGGGAAGGGCTGGAGGAGGAGGAGGAGGAGGAGGAGGAGGAGGAGGAGGAGGAACGAAGTGGGAAAACGATATAAAAGGTTGAAAGAAAGGAAGAAAGGGTAGTTTTAGTAGTTGTAGGGAAGGGAAGGGAAGGGAAGGGAAGGGAAGGGAAGGGAAGGGAAGGGAAGGGAAGGGAAGGGAAGGGAAGCGAAGGAAAGGGAAGGGAAGGGAAGGGAAGGGAAGGAGAGGGAAAGAAAGAACAGTTAGAATGGCAAGTTTTAAGAAGGGAAAAAGAAAAGAGAAAAGACAATGATGGGAAGGGAAGGGAAGGGAAGGGAAGGGAAGGGAAGGAAAGGGAAAGAAAGAACAGTTAGAATGGCAAGTTTTTAAGAAGGGAAAAGGAAAAGAGAAAAGACAAGGATGGGAAAGGAAGGGAAAGGAGGAAATGCAAAGGGAAGGGAAGGGAAATGAAGGGAAGGGAAAGGTCTTTGAGGATTCTGAAAGGAGATAAAGAAGGAAGAGAAGAAGGAAAAATAGAAGAAAAAAATAGAAGCAAATATTGAAGGAGTATCTGGACATATTGAACGAAGAGGAGGAGGAGGAGGAGGAGGAGGAGGAGGAGGAGGAGGAGGAAGGAAGGAAGGAGAAAGAGAATGAGGAATGGTGTGAAAAAAAAAGAAGATTGATAAGATAGAGATGAGAGGGATAAGGATGCTGACCGGATGCTGGAGAGAGAGAGAGAGAGAGAGAGAGAGAGAGAGAGAGAGAGAGAGAGAGAGAGAGAGAGAGAGAGAGAGAGAGAGAGAGAGATATGAAGAGGAGAAAGGGATAGAAAATATACAAGGACTGAAAGGAGGAGGAGGAGGAGGAGGAGGAGGAGGAAGCTTCAGAGAGGAAAAAGATAGCATCACTGAAGGAGGAGGAGGAGGAGGAGGAGGAAAAAGAGTGGATGAAGAGGAGGAAGAAGAGGAGGAGGAGGGGAAAATTCGGATGAAGAGGAGGAAGAAGGAGAGGAGGAGGAGGAGGAGGAGGAGGGAAAAATGTGGATGAGGAAGAGGAGGAGGTAAGGAAGATCATATGAAGAAGGAAGAGGAAAAAATGGAGGTAGAATGAAGGAGGAGGAGGAGGAGGAGGAGATGCACTGGAAGGAGGAAAAAGGAGGTGAAGGAGGAAGAGAGACGGAGGAGGACGAAAAACGCAAGTGGAGGAAAAGAAAAGAGGAGGAGGAGGAGGAGGAGGAGGAGGAAGAAATCGAAGAGGAAGAAAATGAAAAGGAAAATGAAGAAAAAAGAAAAAAAACACGTAAATGAAACACAAAAGTAAAAAGGAATGGAGGAAAACAGGAGTAAGAAGAGAAAGGAAGGAAGGAAGGAAGGAGAAAGATGAGGAGGAGGAGGAGGAGGAGGAGGAAGAGTATGAGGAGGAAAAGGAGGAGGAGGAGGAGGAAGAGGAGGAGGAGGAGGAAAAGTAGGAAGAAACGAAAGAGAAAAACAAAAAAAAAGTTGAATAAGAAAAAAAAAGAAATGCGAAAAATAAAGATAAGTAGCAGAAGTAGTAGTAGTAGTAGTAGTAGTAGTAGTAGTAGTAGTAGTAGTAGTAGTAGTAGTAGTAGCATCATCAGCATCAGCAGGAGGAGGAGGAGGAGGAGAAGCAGACGGAGGAATAAGAAGACCCAGGGAGCAAAGGTTTCGAGCTCTGTCCAACATTAACATAGAGAAGTCATTCCAGGGGCGCCGCACACTAACCGACGCCCATCCCCAACATGTGGCTGTGATTTAAGAATTACAACCCAGATTATGCAAAGTACAGGAGCAGGAGGAGCAGCAGGAGGCGGGGGGAAGGGTTAAGAGGTGGTGGTGTAGGGAGGGAAAGGGGCAAATGTTAAGAAAGAAATGCAGAAATGTTGAGTTGAGAGGAAGATGAGAGGGAGGAGGAGGAAGGATGGGAGGGAATGGAAGGAGGGGAATGAAAGCGATGCAGGAATGTAGGTTTTGAGAGGAGGAGGAGGAAGAGGGAAAGGATGGTTAGGAAAGAGGAGAAGGCTGAAAAAGAAAGAGAAATGCAGAAATGTACAGTTGAGAGGAAGATGAGAAGGAGGAGGAGGAGGAGGAAGGATGGGAAAGGAAGGAAGGAAGAAGGGGAATGAAAGCGATGCAGGAATGTAGGTTTTGAGAGGAGGAGGAGGAAGAGGAGGAGAAGGGAAAGGAAGGTCAGATAAGAGGAGAAGGCAGAGAAAGAGAGAGAAATGCAGAAATGGTGAGGAGATAAAAGAGGAAGAGGAGGAGAAGGAATAAAAGGAGAGGAGAAAGGGATAATAGAGAAAGATAGGGTGAAGGAATGAGGAAGAGAATGGAGAGGAGTGGGTGAAAGAGAGAAAGGAAGGAAGGAAAAGTAAGAGAGAGAGTAAGGAGGCAATTTCTCTTCTACCTTTTTCCTCAATAAACTTCTTTCTAATCCATTTTCCCACCTCTCCCCTCACAGTTTCAACACCTCTTCTCTTCACAATATTTTTACGCTTTCTCTTCACATTTTCTCCTCTTCATGCATTACCTTTACAACTTGGGTAACAATTTTCTTTACACCTAATCTCCTACCATTGTTTAAAATTTCTCTTCTACTCTTCTCTTCACAATATTTTTACGCTTTCTCTTCACATTTTCTCCTCTTCATGCATTACCTTCACAACTTGGGTAACAATTTTCTTTACACCTTATCTCCTACCAGTGTTTAAAATTTCTCTTCACCATTTCTCTTCTATCTCTCTTCAGCATTTCTCTTCTATCTCTCTCTTCAGCATTTCTCTTCTATCTCTCTTCACCATTTCTCTTCTACACTTCTCTTCACCATTTCCCTTCTATCTCTCTCTTCAGCATTTCTCTTCTATCTTTCTCTTCAGCATTTCTCTTCTGTCTCTCTTCACCATTTCCCTTCTATCTCTCTTCAATCTCTCTTCACCATTTCCCTTCTATCTCTCTTCACCATTTCTCTTCTACACTTCTCTTCTGTCTCTCTTCACTATTTCTCTTCTACACTTCTCTTCTGTCTCTCTTCACCATTTCTCTTCTATCTCTCTTCACCATTTCTCTTCTACACTTCTCTTCATCATTTCTCTTGTCTCTCTTCACCATTTCTCTTCACAATCTCTCCTCGACACAACCACTTCACCGCCACCCCCCATTACAGTCGCCTTCCCCCCCCCCCGCCCCCCACCCACCCCCCTCTCGGCCCAATCAGCTGTCAAAACCACGCCGCCAAATGCATCTCCTCTACACGCTGAGACAAAACAATTTAATGCGCACCTTGGCTGTCAGAACCTAATACCCTCTTCCCTTCATTTTTCCTTCCCTCCTCCTCCTCCTCCTCCTCCTTCTCTTCCTTCTATTACTGCTACTTCTATTTATATTCTTCCTCTTCTTCTTCTTTTTTCTCTTCCCATTTTTCTTTCATTCTTTTCTTTTGTCTTTATCTTCCTTTACTTTTCCTCTTCTTATTTTTCTTCCTCTTTCTTCTTTTATTCTTCTTTATTTTCGTCTTTGTTTCTCCCTTCTCATTTTTTTTTCTTCCTCTTCCTTCTCCTTCTACTCCTTCTCCTATTTTCTGTATTGCTTTTCTCTTCCTTCTCCTCCTCCTCCTCTTCCTCTTTTTTTTTATCCTCCTCCTCCTTCTCCTCCACCTCTTCTCTGGAAACAAAAGACGCAAGAGAAGAACAAAGGATGAAGGAGACAAGAGGAGGAGGAGGAGGAGGAGGAGGAGGAGGAGGAGGAGGGGGAAGACAGGTTGAGGTATTTAGGTTCGAAGTTTATCAATCAAGACACACACACACACACACACACTTCTTCTTCTTCTCTCTCTTCTCTCTCTCTCTTCTCTCTCTCTCTAATCTAGGAAATGAGAGCGAGAGAGAGAGAGAGAGAGAGAGAGAGAGAGAGAGAGAGAGAGAGAGAGAGAGAGAGAGAGAGAGAGAGAGAGAGAGAGAGAGAGAGAGAGAGAGAGAGGGACGGAGCTTCAGATTAGACCCAAAGTGGATTTATAATTGATACGATTTTTAATGAATTTATAATGAGGGCGACGAAGTTAGGTGAGAGAGAGAGAGAGAGAGAGAGAGAGAGAGAGAGAGAGAGAGAGAGAGAGAGAGAGAGAGAGAGAGAGAGAGAGAGAGAGAGAGAAAAAAAACAGTGGATCCCAAGACAAACTGGAGGAAGAGGAGGAGGAGGAGGAGGAGGAGGAGGAAACGTAGCAGTAGTAGTAGTAGTAGTAGTAGTAGTAAGAAGAAGAAGAAGAAGAAGAAGAAGAAGAAGAAGAAGGAAAAAAGGAGCATAAGGAAGAGGAGAAGGAAGAGGAGAAAGAAAGATGAAAAAGAAATAAAATAAGGATGAGGAAAAGGAGGAAAAGAAGGAAAAGGAGGAGGAGGCGGAGTTGGAGGAAGAAGAAGAAAACGAGAGAAAAATATGAAGAATAAGATAGTAGCGGTAGTAGTAGTAGTAGTAGTAGTAGTAGTAGCAGTAGTAGTAGTAGTAGTAGTAGTAGTAGTAGTAGTAGTAGTAGTAGTAGCAGGTATAAGAGACATCCAGGTGTAAGAAATCCAGGTGTGTGAGAGAGGAGAGAGAGAGACAATTAAGGTGAATAATCAAGGTAAAAGGGGAGCTGATGGCAGGTGTTTTGGCAGGTGTGCGGAGGAGGAGGAGGAGGAGGAGGAGGAGGAGGAGGAGGTGTGTCTTGCGTATCCACAGAAGAGAGAGGAAATGAGGCGACAGGTGAGAGAGAGAGAGAGAGAGAGAGAGAGAGAGAGAGAGAGAGAGAGAGAGAGAGAGAGAGAGAGAGAGAGAGAGAGAGAGAGTAAAAAAATATCTACGATCCATCCTTCCTCCCTCTCCTACCCCCCCACCTCCTCCTCCTCCTCCTCCTCCTCCTCCATTTCACCTGCGCAAGAAAACTAATAAGTCGGAGAAAAGGTGCGGCTGATTATTTCTTCCCAGGTGAGAAAATTTGCTCTAATCAAGTCAGCCATCTCACTCTCTCTCTCACTTGGTGCTATATTTAAAAGGTGGAATAGGGGGTGGTAAATCGAGAGAGAGAGAGAGAGAGAGAGAGAGAGAGAGAGAGAGAGAGAGAGAGAGAGAGAGAGAGAGAGAGAGAGAGAGAGATAACGAAAATCAAGTAAAGGTTAGGCCAGGTTAGGAAAGAGGAGGAGGAGGAGGAGGAGGAGGAGGAAGACTTTCATGTGAGTGCTATTTTTGAATATTAAAAGAAAATCGAAAAAAAAAAGAAAATAAATGAAAAAAATGAAAAAAAGCGGACCACCAATGCGTGTTATGCCTCTCCCCCTCCCCCCCCCAAAAAAAAAAGAAAAAAAAAGGAAAAAAAGGAAAGTTAATTAATTTTCCCGCTACCAAAAAAAAAAAAGGAAAAATCTTAGAAAACACTGACACGCGAAGTTATTTTATTTTTCTTATTTTTTTTACATTATTATTATTATTATTATCATTATTATTTTTATTATTATCATCATTAATTTTTCAAGCAGTAATGGTATTCTTCTCTCCCTGTTCCTCTTCCTTAATATTACTATCATTATTATTATTATTATTATTATTATTATTATTATTATTATTATTATTATTATTTCTACAATGATACGAACTCACCATCAACCTTTCAATAATTTTTTCTCTTCCATTTACTTTACTTTTTCACCATCATCATCATCATCATCATAATTTTTTTTTATCTATCTCTATCTATTATCATTATCATTTTCCTTCTATTCCTCCTCCTCTCATCATCATCATTATCACCATTACACCATTCATCATCTTTCTCTATCTATCATTATCGTTTTATCTATCACTATTTTTCTTTACATTATTCCATCTTTCTATTCTATCGTTTTTGTGGTATTTTTTTCGGCCTTTTTCGGCCTTTTTTTTTGGGGGGGGTTGGTTGGTTCTGACGTCACTGCTCATGCCTACGTCCCCTCATTACTGGAAGAGGAGGAGGAGGAGGAAGATGAAGTGGAAGGAAGACTGGGAGAATTATGAAAAGAATGAGGAAGAAGGAGAAGGTAAAGAAGAAGGAGGAGGAGGAGGAGGAGGAGGAGGAGGAGGGAGGAAGACTGGGAGAATTATGAAAAGAATGAGGAAGAAGAAGGTAGAGAAGGAGGAGGAGGAGGAGGAGGAGGAGGAGGAAGAGGAGGAGGAGGGAAAGAAAACAAGACGCCAAAACAAAACAAAACACTATTTACCTAAAGAAGAAAAGCAGCCTCTCTCTCTCTCTCTCTCTCTCTCTCTCTCTCTCTCTCTCTCCTTCACTTTCACTCTTATCTTCCCTTCCTTTCCTCCTTTCCTTTCTCTTCCTTTCTTTTTTTCCTTTTCTCCGGACTTCCCTTCCTTTCTTTTCTCTCTCTCTTTACTTCCTTTTATTTTCTCTGCTTCTACTTTTTTATTCATATTTTCTCTTCTTTCCTTCTCCTTTTCTTTCTTCCTTCCTTTCCTCTAGTCTTTTCCTTCCTTTCCCATTACTCGTATTTTGTCTCTCCCTTCTTCTCTCTCTTTTCCTTTCTCTTGAATTACGTCATTTTTTGTCTCTTCTTTTCTCTCTCCCTTTCTCTTTCATTACTTTTTTTCTCTCTCTCTCCTCTTTTACTCTCATTTCCCTTGTCTCCTTTCTCTTCCTCCTTCCCCTTCTCTCACTCTTCGCTACACACACACACACACACACACACACACACACACACACACACACACAGCAAGCCTCCAGTGTGTTGCCAGAATCAACAAAATACGCAATTCCTTATTCTGCTACAACGGAAACCACTGAATCGATGCATTAGTCCTTTTTTTTCCCCACCCGGGTTTGGCAACACTGACTGACTGCTTAAAAAAAAGGGAGGAAAAAGTTAAAAAAAGGAAAACAAAACATCTTCATTGATTTTTCTTCTTTGTTTGTTTATCTCTGAAGTTTGTTTGTGTTTGTGTGAGAGAGATTTTTGTTGTTTCTTTTGTGTTATACGAGGTTATGAGTATATAAGTAAATGAAATAAGTAAGGAGTAATAGTAAGATACATAATAAGTTAAGTAATAAGTAAGTAGATAATACATAGATAAGTCTTAGTTTTGTTTTACTTATAATATTGTTTTTTGTACGTCTCGTTTTTGGTGTTTATATATTTTTTTAGTAGCACAACCTTATTTCATTAAGTAATAAGTAAATAAATAATAGCTAAACCAGTCTGCTAGTTTTTGTTTTGCTGATAATAGAGTTAGTTTTGTTTTTAACGTTTATATATTTTCTAGTAGCACGATATTTCTGGACCTTATAAATTACGACTGTCCCACATCCTTATGCAAGAAGGGACCACAACTTCCAATCTTTCATTTTCTCTTCTATGACTTAATATCTTATGGTTCTACACACAAAATAAAATGAAAAAAAGGGGAGGAAACAAGGGAAAAAAAGAGGACACAGAGGAAAAAAAGGAGAGAGGAAACAAGAAAACAAAGGAAGGAAGGAAGGAAGAGCAAGGAAAGGAAGAGGAAGGAAGGAAGAGGAAGGAAACGAAGAGGAAAGAAGGAAGAGCAAGGAGGACGGAGATGAAGGAAGGAAGGAAAGAAGAGGAAGGAAACGAAGGAAGGAAGGAAGGAAGAGTGGCAGAAAACGAAGAAAGGAAGGAAGGCAGAGCAAGGAAACGAAGGAAGGAAGGAAAAGTGGGAGAAAATAAAAAAGACGAAAGAGAAAATAAAACAGAACAAGGAGGAAAAAGGAAACAAAAAAAAAAAAAATAAACGAACATACTCATCACTCACCCACCCACTTACCCACCTCCTCCCCACTACACACACTACCCCTCCCCCCTCTCCCCCCTACCCCCTCCCTTCCCCACAACCGCCCTGCCACGCCCTAATCCACCACTAATGCCCCGCTACTCCGGCGCCTCGACATCGTTTAATTTGGCCCCACTCAGAAGAGATCCGCCAGTAAGATACCTCAGAGGAAGCTTTCTTGCATAGATTTCACCTCCGCATACAAATGAGCCGGAGGAGGAGGAGGAGGAGGAGGAGGTGGAGGAGGAGAGGAGGTTGTACAGATAGGAAGAAAGGGAGGAGGAAGACGAGAAGGGTGAGGTGTACAGGGTTAGAGAAGAAGGGAGAGAAAGAGAGGAGAAGGAGGAGAAAGAAGAGAAGAAGGAGGAGGAGGAGTGGAGGTTGTACAGAAGGGAAGAAAGGAAGGATGAAGAGGAGGATGAGAGGAAGGTGGATGCTAGGAAGAAGAGAGGATAAAGATGCCGAAGGGAAAGAGAAGAGAAAGGAGAAGAGATTGAAGATGGGAAGAAGAGAAAGATGAAGAGAATAGAAGAAGGAAGAAGAAGAAGAGAAGGGAAAGAAGATAATGGCTGAAGAGAAGAAAGACGAGGAAAAAAGACAATAAAAGGAAAGTAGAAAGAGGAGGAGGAAGAGGAAGAGGAAGAGGAAGAGGAGGAGGAGGAGGAGGAGGAGGAGGGTAACCAACCAAAACTATCACGAGAAAAAAAAAAAAGTCCCACATACTAAATACTTTTCAATTTTGGACGAGAGAGAGAGAGAGAGAGAGAGAGAGAGAGAGAGAGAGAGAGAGAGAGAGAGAGAGAGAGAGAGAGAGAGAGAGTAGAGAACACACAAGAGGAATAATGAAGCGCACATAGTATGCAGATTCAACACACACACACACACACACACACACAACGACAAACCAAATCGGAAGGGAAAAAGGGAAGGAAAAAAAGGAACAAAATACAACTGGAACAAAATAGAAAAAAAAGTGTAAAGAGGTGTGTGTGTGTGTGTGTGTGTGTGTGTGTGTGTGTGAATGGAGAGAAGAAGAGGAAGAGGAAGGAAGAATGGAAGGAAGAAGAGGAAGAAGAGGAGAGAAGGAAGGAAGGAGGAAGAGGAAAGAAGAGGAAAAAAAGGAAGAATAGACGGAAGAAGAGGAAAGAAGGAAGAGTGGAGAGAAGAAGAGGAAGAAAACGTAAGAAGAGGAAGAGGAGGGAAGAAGAAAAAGAGGATGGAAGAAGAGGAGGAAAAAAAAAATAGAGAAAACAAAACAAAACACAAAGAAAACGAGATTGTGTGTGTGTGTGTGTGTGTGTGTGTGTGTGTGTGTGTGAAAGCAAAACAAAAATAAGAGAAAAAAAAATGAACTGGAGGAGGAAATAGAAAAAAAAAGTTAAAAAGAGGCACTGTCTCTCTAAAGCTTTACAATCATCCTATTTCGTGCGGGAATGACGAATTTTTGTGTCCCTCGAAACGGAGAGAGAGAGAGAGAGAGAGAGAGAGAGAGAGAGAGAGAGAGAGAGAGAGAGAGAGAGAGAGAGAGAGAGAGAGAGAGAGAGAGAGAGAGAGAGAGAGAGAGAGAGAGAGAGAGAGAGAGAGAGAAAGGGTGAAGCAGAAGGGAGAGGTAGAGAAGGAGGAGGAGGAAGAAGAGGAGGAAGAGGATAGAGAGAGGAAGATATGTTTTTTTTCTACTTCTTCCAGTAATATTTTTTTCCTCCTCCTCCTCCTATATTTTTTCTTTTCCTTTTCTGACAAATTATTTTTCTTCCTTTTCCTCCTTTTGATTCTTTTCCCATTTCCTCTTATACCTCGCCTCCTCCTCCTCCTCCGCCTCCTCCTCTTCCTCCTCCTCCTCCTGGAATCACACCTACACTATTTCCCCCTTCTTCCTGATCACCTCCAGTCTTCTTCCTCAATTTCCTCCTTGCTCTTCCTTCCTCCTCCTCCTCCTCCTCCTCTTCTTTTATTTCCTTTTCTTGAGCCTGTTCTCTTTTTTTTTACTATACAGTTTTCCTCCTCTTCATGTCTTTTCTGTATCTTTTCTTTATTTTCTTTACTTTTCTCTTCCTTATTCTTCCTTTTCCTCCTATCAATTACTTTTCTTCTTTTCCCATTCTTTTCCCTTCATTTTTTCATCCTCCTCCACTTCTTGTTTTTCCTCTTCTCCCTGTCTTTTTCTGTATCTTTTCTTTATTTTCTTTACTTTCCTCTTCCTCTTTCTTTTGCCCCCTTTTCCTCCTATCATGCTTCGTCAACTACTTTTCTTCTTTTCCCATTCTTTTCCCTTCATCTTTTTATCCTCCTCCTTCTCTTCTTATTTTTCCTCTTCTATCTCACACCCTTTTTCCTTTCTTTTTTCCTACTGTCTCTTAAAATTTTCCTTTCATCATCTTTTTCCTCCTTATTATCATCATCATCATCTTTCTCTATTCTCAATCATTTAGTTTTTTTCCTCTCTTCTTTTTCTCTTCATTCATCATCTTTTCTCACCACCTCTATCTCCTCCTCCTCCTCCTCCTCCTCCTTCTTCTTCTTCTTCTTAATCCCGATGCGAGCTAAGATCAAGGGACTGTGTGTGTGTGTGTGAGTGTGTGTGTGTGTGTGTGTGTGTGTGTGTGTGTGTGTGTGTGTGTGTGTGTGTTTCTTTCTCAACCCTGATCAAGGTTTTTTGGGGGCAGGTGAGGTTGTGCTTCGTGAGGACAGGTGAGAGACAGGTGAAGGACAGGTGTAGTACGTGTGCAGAACAGGTATTAGACAGGTATTGGACAGAAGTTTAAGACAGAAAAGAGAAGGTAAAGACACATACTAAATAAAGATAGAGAAACCATATCAATTAACAACGAAAAA
Source organism: Eriocheir sinensis (assembly GCF_024679095.1). Lineage (NCBI taxonomy): Eukaryota > Metazoa > Arthropoda > Malacostraca > Decapoda > Varunidae > Eriocheir > Eriocheir sinensis. The sequence continues at coordinate 18,545,178 of NC_066532.1, read as the reverse complement.
GAGGAGCTAGAAAAGAAGGAAAATATAAGAGAATAAGGAAGAAAAAACAGGAAAACAAGGAGAAAAAAAGTCGTGAGGAAGGAAAAGAAAGAAGACAAACAGAACACGAATGGGTCAAGATAAAGAAATAAAGAAATACACAAATAAAAGAAAAAAACAATGAAGAGAAAAGGAAAAGTATAAATGAAGGAAAAGATGAGAAAGAATAAAAAAGGAAAGAGGTAAAGAGGAGGAAAAATATGAAAGAAAGATATTGCGTGGGAGAGAGGGAGAGAAAGAGAGGAGAGAGAGAGAGAGAGAGAGAGAGAGAGAGAGAGAGAGAGAGAGAGAGAGAGAGAGAGAGAGAGAGAGAGAGAGAGAGAGAGAGAGAGAGAGAGAGAGAGAATGATGATGATGTGAATAGAGAAAAGAAGAAAAGACGAAACAAGAAAATTAAGAAGAAAAAATAAAAAGAAAAAGAAAAGGAAAAGGAAAACAGGAAAAAGAAACAACACTGAAAAGAAAGATGGAATAAGAGATAAAAGAGAATAAAGAGAAATAAGAAGAGGAAAAAAAAACAACAGATAGTTATAGAGAAGATATTAAAACAAAATTACACACACACACACACACACACACACACACACACCGAATAACCGAAATAGAGAAGGGTTCGGTTTAAAATAAAATAAAAACTTCAGATAACGAACAAAAAAAAAAAGTAGAATTTAAAGTAAAAAAGAAATGGAATAGCGACCAATCGTTAAGTGAATAGACGAATTAGACCAAAATAAAAGATAAACTATTGGTAGAGAGAGAGAGAGAGAGAGAGAGAGAGAGAAAGAGATATGCAGTTTGGACCTAAAAATAAGAGAAAACTGATTAAAGGCTGAAAAAAATAGGAAAAGACAGAGAAAAGGAGAAAAAATAAATTGATGAAGCAAGGAAGGAGAAAGAGGAAGAAAAATAAGAGGAAAAGGAGATTAGGAAATGAAAGAAAATGAACAAGAGAGGAAGAGACACATAGAGAAAGAAAAAGAGATAAAGGAAGAGAAGGAAGAAGAAAAAGGTGATAACTCGAAAATGAAAACCAAAATAGAAAGATGGATGAAAAACAGATAAAATGTAGACAGAAAACTAGGACAATGCAAAGTTACAAAGGCGATAAAATAAAGAAAAGGAAGAAAATTGATTACAGGTTAAAAAAAAACACAGGAAAAAAGATATGAAAAAAAAGGAAATAAAAAAAAATGTACACAGTTTTGATATAGAAACAACTAAGGTGAAATGTTTAAGTAAAAATGGAAAAAGGAAAAAAAAAACATATCAACCAAAGCAGAAAGATTGACAGAACCAAGTGGAATAGGGGAAAACAAAATAAAGGAAAGAGAAAAAAGCGAAAATTTGACATACTGATAAAATAAAACACTTTAAAGAGGAAAAAAAAAGATAAATCACTCAAAAGGATAAAAGATGATACGGTAGGTAGAAGCAAAAAATAAAAAAAAGAAGAAAAAGAGAAAACGAAAATGAAAAGAAAAATATAAAGTTTGGACAAACGTAAAAGAGAAAAAGTTTTATAGGTGAAACTACGAAAAAAAAGAAAAAAAACGCTAACTAAACCAGAATTATAGACAACACACCAAAAATAAAAGAGAAAAAGATATACGGTTTGGAAGCGCAGGCGAGAGAGAAAACTATTTAAAAGGCGAAGAGTGAAAATAAAACGATAACATGAGTTTCAATCCAACACGAACGGGGACGAAACAGAAAGGAAAAAAAGAGAAAAAAATGGGCGGTAAAAAAATAATAAAACAAATAGAAAAAAAGACGTGAAAAAGCTCGTTTTCTTGTAAATAAAGGAAAACTGAAGATACAAGAGCATGAAAAAACACAAAAAGAACAAGAAGTAGAAGAAGTAAAAGAAGAAAGGGGAGATAAAGTATAGCTCTCTCTCTCTCTCAAAAAAAAAGTACGAAAATAACTCAATAAAAATAGATACTAATAGAAAAAGAAACAAATAGAAAAAAAACGATAGAGAAGATAGACTAAAATAGAGCAAAGAAGAAAAGCAACAGAGAAAGTTGAAGTAAAACAAAAGATAATCATAAAGAAACAAGATAGTGAAAAAACAAAACAAAAAAAACAACAAAAAAAAAACGTCATATAAACAGAGAGAGAGAGAGAGAGAGAGAGAGAGAGAGAGAGAGAGAGAGAGAGAGAGAGAGAGATCGTAGCGTGAAACAAAAAGAAGCAAAGAGCGGCCAGAGGGAAACTGAGCTAAACACGGATGAAACAAAAGCAAAAGAATATAAAAGAAAAGAAAAACTGGGATCGTGCAACCTCCACCCTAGACAGATAGAGATAGAGATAGATAGATAGATAGATAGAGAGATAGAGAGAGAGAGAGAGAGAGAGAGAGAGAGAGAGAGAGAGAGAGAGAGAGAGAGAGAGAGAGAGAGAGAGAGAGAGAGAGAGAGACAAGAGGGACAGATACAGATAGATAGACAGACAGACAGATTGATAGATAAGAGAGAGAGACAAGGGGGGGGGTAGGGCATGATACAGATAGA
>NC_066532.1:18535126-18537626 GCF_024679095.1 Eriocheir sinensis | reverse complement strand
TAAGTTAAGGAAAAGGGAAATCTAAGGTAAACGATTGGTACCCTCCTTTTTCTCCCTTCCCCTTCCTTCCCTTCTCTTCTCTTCTCCTCCCTTCCCTTCCCTTCCCTTCCCTTCCCTTCCCATCTCCTTCCCTTCCCATCCCCTTCCCCTCCCATTCCCTCTTTTTCCTTTCCTTCCCTTCCCTTCCCTTCCCCTCCCATCCCCTCCCTTTCCTTCCCTTCCCCTCCCATCCCCTTCCATCCCATCCTCTCCCCTCCCTTCCCTCCCCTTCCCCTCCCATCCCATCCCATCCCATCCCTTCCCTTCTCTCCCCTTCCATCTCATCCTATCCCCTCCCTTTCCTTCCCTTCTCTCCCCTTCCCTTCCCTTCCCCTCCCCTCCCACCCCCTCCCTTTCCTTCCCTTCCCTTCCCCTCCCTTTCCTTCCCTTCCCTTATGTAGGCAAGAGGAAAATTAAGGAAAGTTCGAAGGTAAAAAAAAACGTGAAAGAAGGAAAGAAACGCAAAACACTACGTAGATAGGCAGGTAGGTAGGTAGGTAAGGAGTGGGTTAAGGTAGGAGATTAAGGTAAGGAGCAGGAAATAAAAAAAAAGGTATTACATAAAAAATAACAGTGAACAGAGCAAAAATTCAAAACGGTAAGTAAGGTAAGGTAAGGTAAGGTAAGGCAAATAGGTAAGGAGCAGGTTGAGGTAGGCGGAGGAAAAATTCAAAACGGAAGGCAAGGCAAGGCAAGGCAAGGCAAGGCAAGGCAAGGCAAGGCAAGGTAAGGTAAGGTAAGGCACGGCAAGACAAGGCAAGGCAAGGCAAAGGTAGGTGGAGGAAAAATTCAAAACGGTAGGTAAGGTAAGGTAAGACAAGGTAAGGTGAGGCAAGGTAAGGTAAGGTAGGGCAAGGCAAGGCAAGGCAAGGGAATAGGTAAGGAGCAGGTTGAGGTAGGCGGTTAAGGGAGGCGGCGGCATAAGGACACCGGGAGTGGCTGCAGGTATAAATGGGGGCAATCAAATTAGTCCCGGCGGGCCAAGAGAGCGCTAACCCACGCCGGGCCGCTAATGGGCAAGGCGTCTTTCTGTCACAACTCATTAGAGGTCATAATGCGCTCAGATGGCCCGGGATAATGGTACCATAACTTGGGGGGGGGGGGGTAATTGGGGGGTGTTAATGGGGGGTGGGTGGAGGGGGAGGTGATTTTGGTGGTGGTGGTGTGGGTTGGTGGTGGTGGGTGAGAGAGAGAGAATAGGCAATAGATAGTTAAGTTTTCATTGTCGTAAGTAATCGCTTAGTAGTAGTAGTAGTAGTAGTAGTAGTAGTAGTAGTAAGCGCCATTTAACTACCATAACTAACAGAAGACTAATTATAACGTACCAAAAAAAAAAAAAATACAATAACATTAAAATTAAAGACAAACAAAAACAACAGTATTAACAATAGTAACAAATAAAACAATAATAACAACAAAAAAAACAACAACAGTAACCCATCCCTCCCTCCTTCCCTTGCCCTTTAACCCAACCACCAAACAACCATTAGGCAACCACTACCACTTATCTCTAGTACAACCCTTTAAACAACCACCATCACCATCATCATCTATCGTTCAACCCAAGCATCATCATCATCACTATCCTCCTTCTCCTCTTCCTCATCAATTGTTCAACTCTGTATCAATGTTCAACCCTTTATAAATTCAATCTTTCATCTATTCAACTGTCAATTCAACTCTTTATCAGTTCAACGATCAATTATTCTACTTTATAAATTGCTCAACCCTTAAATCAATCACCATTATCTACATCAACCTATTATTAACTCGTATTTACCTTTTAACACAGCAAATTCCTCCCCTTCCTGGCTACCGGACCTTCTTGGAGACACAGAAATACGTCCACAGCTTCTCACAGCGACGGATAACACACACACACACACACACACACACACACACACACAAACAGGTCACACGCAGCCGCAACAACCTCCCCGCACGACACAGACGCAAACTGACAACTCTTTTTTTTCCTTTTTTCACCGTGGAAAGATTATAGAAAACGGGGTCTTGAAGGTTCGATATATATGTCTTATTTTACGAATGCGCCGATAACCTAACCAAATCTACACGTTACGAATACGAAGAAAAACAAAATAATAATAAGTTTGTATATTTTCCAAGTGATATTAGACGAAAATAACATAAATAAACGATAAGAAAAATATATAATTGTTACCCCTTAAGCAAAATTTTATAACAGAGACATCTAGCGGCAGAAATGGAGGTAGGGAGGGAGGGAGGTAGGAAAGAAGGAGGGAGAGAGGGAGTTGAGGTGTCAGTGAATGTGTCGGAGCTTCGAAATACTGTCTCGAGATAATGACGGAATGGTACTTGATGTAGAAGGGAGCGGGGAACACACACACACGAACACACACACACACACACACACACACACACACACACACACACACACACTTCTTTCCTTATCTATCTGTATTAAATTCTCTATCAATAA